>NW_027526203.1:272482200-272554330 GCF_048455015.1 Haemaphysalis longicornis
GAAGTCAGGGAGACATCGGATGCTTCGCTTCGGATGCTTCGATGTCACGCAAGCGATGTGGGCTAGGGTGACAATGGTCGCGTAAAGGGTATGGTGGCCTACGGTATTCCAGCTCCGAGCGGATGATTGTACATATCAGTGCATAACCCTTGCCTACATCTAGGAGAGTGGTGTGGCACTCTCTTCACTTGCGTCTTGCTGCAAGTAAAAATACAAAAGAAAGGGCGTTGAATGCGAAAGTAGCGATTCCCTTTAAGGGACTCTGCAACACCTCCGATAAACGCTTTCACTTTTTCCTTCGTGTCTATAAGCATTGTGAAAGCTATATATCAACAGCACGGAGCGGCACTGCGGGATTGATTCGCAGCTGAACTATCCGCCTTCCGTTTCTGCTTTCCTTTGTAGCTTTTTACCATACTGCCATACCACCACTCCATCAGACCTCACACACCTAGTTTGGTGGTGCCCAGCTTTCGCCAGGCACCGTACATTCAAATCACCCCAGCCACATCCCGATCCACAACAAACTGATGCACAACTATTATCTGAAATAGCAGTTTATTCAATTAAAAGCGGTCTTGCACGGCTTGTATGAGTGGGTCCTCCCCCGAATGAACACGCAAACCTGCACAAACTCTGGACTCTATTGCGATCCCTATTGCGATCATCACGAACGGAACGACCAGCATTTTTCTGTTACCTACCCTCCCCATTCCTTTCGTCCATCGTGGCTAGTGGTCATCCTTTTCTAATAAAAGTTCTCTCTCTCTCTCTCTCTCTCTCTCTCTCTCTCTCTCTCTCTCTCTCTCTCTCTCTCTCTCTCTCTCTCTCTGCGCGCGCAGAGTTGCAGTACATCCCTAAGCATATTCTTATGAGATGAAAGTGCGGAAGTGCTTCCTTTGGCGAGGTTGTTGATACGGAGGGGATTCCCCTCGCCCTCGTCGCAGCTGCAGGTGGTTGCTGCAACGGAGTACAGCGCGCACTAAGTTCTGCTGCGGTGACGCCAGCTCGAAGTGCGCTTTCGCCAACCTAGCCAAGAAAACTATAGGGACGCTTAATTAAGGAATTCATCATCATTATCATCATTTACAGGCTATTTGTGTTCTCTGCAAGACCAAGGCCTCACCCAGAGGTTTCCAACCTCTCCTGGCGCGGGCTTTCCCATTCCATTCAATTGCCCCCCAAAATCCCTCCAACGATTCCTTTGTCTTCCCATATTTCGAACGCCGCCCGTTAATAGCCATTTCGTTAAATGGCTAGTACACACGCATTACATGACCTGCCCGACCCAATTTCTTAATCTTAATTTGAGATAGAATGTATTCTGCCCGAGTTTTTGTTATCCATAACGCGGTTTTCTTATGCGTACGTGCTGCCCCTATAGGATTCTTTTCGCGGCTTGTTGGACCGACCTGCGGTTTCTTTCAAGGTACGTAGTAAGAGCCCAAGTTTACGCACCATATTCTATCACCGGGAGTAAATATCTGTGTGATCTCGGTCTTTTTGGTGACAAAGGTAGCTTGCAGCGGTTACATTAACGAAGGCGTCGCCGTACCGAGTTTCGCCGCCTCCGTCATGTAGTGGTAGCACGGTGGACGAGCGGCGAGCAGAATAGCTGCCTTGGTGTTGACAACAAAGAGCCGAGGGCAAAACTTCACTGGTTTTACTGCATGGCGAAAGATGAACAGCGACGATACAGGAACAGCATCCTTGCGGGAGAGCTTCATTTCGGGAGAAACACAGTTTTCAATCCCTTTCTTACAAAAAAAATATTGGCCCTTGTGGTTAACAAAATATGAGGCGTTCACCTGAAGTGACCAGCATGGAGGATGGCTCTACCAGTCACTTGCGGTGCAAGGCTGCGAAACAGTCCTTGTTTCCACAGGCACAAGGGCACATTGCACGTTTCACTCATGCATGCTCTCACGTGAACAGATGGTGAGGTTGACTTGACCAGCTCAGAGGGATGGACGCAGGAAAGCCGTTGACATGTCTAACACAACACGCATTTAAACCAGACGAAAAAACCCTCAAGCAAACCACTCAATAAATCAATTGCACTCAACCAATACACACTCAAATCCCTAACTAAAAATCCCAAAATACAGTTCGAATAAAAATTCAGAAGTCTCTACAATAAAGTTCTGCACATTAGTTCAACTCCACTCGAACAATCACCTTCTAGATGACCTCTCTACCACCACAACGCCCTAGTCGTGTCCTACGTCTGCGTCCCTAATGGACTGGCCTACCCCGGTCGTCGGCGCTGAGGTGTCGCACCTTTGCGTGGCCGTGCCCCGGTGGTAGCCGTCCTCGTCTTGCTTCAATGCCGGCGTCCGATGGGCTCGGTCGTTCCTCAGTGGACGGCGTGGGATCCACGCGTCCTGCCGTTCCCTCTGTGGCTACCCCTTGGTAGCCGCTGCCGCTGGAGGTCCTAGGTAGGTCTCAGCACGAACGTATCCTTTCGGGGCCGTCGAAGCGAAGGTCGACGGAGCGTGGACGTTGGCCGCAGGTGCTCTACTGCCGCCGCTGGGGCCACACGAATACACCGGTTCGTGGTGCGCCTAGGATGCCGCAGCCGATGCGAAGTCGGTCCGCTCCCGCCCAGGCTGGGTAGGCATAGTCGATGGCCTGGCCGCGTCCCCCTTGCTCGTTCCTTGAAGCACACGTGCTCCTTCCGTCTCCTGGTTTCTTGTCTCGCCCTTCTCCTTGTGCGCCCGGCTTTTAACCCCTCTGGGCTTGATCGCGGCACACTCTAATTGGCTCCTTGCCTTTTCGTGCCCATATTTGTTCTTCACGCCACTTGCCTCCTGCATGGCGTTCTCTGATTGGCTGACCAGTGCGCAGCCATATTTGACGATGATGCCTCCTGGTTTCGGCGTGGCTTTCGTTCATTGGTTCGGTCCTGGCGCACCGTTCAAATTGCCGTTTCTTTGCTCTTTTTTTTTTTCCTTTTCGGGGGTTTTTGATGCATCCCCTCTCAGGGGGTTCCCTGACACATGACACATGCCATTCTTGAAGGCTGGGATTTTGTACTGCACACACTGCATATCTGCACATGCATAATGGTCACTCTAGGTGACCAAACTTCAGTGACACGACGCTCTGTACTAATTGACTGCAGCACTTCATTTCTAGCTTGCTGATTATTAGCTACCTATACAACATGTCATCCCGTGCCATCAACTCAGCAAAGACAACAATTAAGCAGAAGAAAATCAAGAAAAGGTGGTTACCAGTGGTAACCATCGCGCCGGAAGGAGTTAAGAGCTTCTTTTGGAACGTTAGAGTAATGTTTCCACCTGCAATTTGTCGCCCATATAAAAACGGTGTAGGCGAGAGATTGTGCATCAAAGTTTTTGACGTCGGACGTTGGGTGAATATGCCGTCCCGTGGCGTTAATTAAATTGAAATGATAATTGCATTGAAATTTATAGTACATGACACGCAGAAAAAGTACAAAAAATGTACAGACGACTGAGCAAACAGGTTGTACATGAAAATAGCAATGCTGTTTATTGCCCTCACTTATTACATTAGCTCAGGAGCAGATGTAACTAAGCGTGTTGGCGGGGGCTCCGCTGAGGGCCACAAGGGGTCACGTGATTTGACTAAAGCGCATTCTTCCTGGCTCTTTCCAGCCAGGGCTTTGTTTACAAGGTCGGGGTGTAACGAAATCCAAGCGAGAAAAAGGCACCCTCGCTGGACATATTTTCTGTGCGCAAATTTCCGCGGCTAAATTGCTCTGATATCAGCCCGCCTTTCAAACACAAGTGCAGGACGACCTGATTTCTCCCCCTCCATCTCTCCTCCATGAACAACGCTTCAGCCGCGTTTAAAGGGTTCGAACACGTGTGCAGGTCACACCATCGCCTGGTGACACAGACCTCAATCCCCTCCTCCACTACAGTTGTAGCCGGAGTACCCTTGCCACACGAGGGGGCCCGCAGCTTGTCGCTGACCTTTGAGACAGCTTTTTCGGCCGGCCTCCAGCATCGTGTAGTTCGTACATGTTTAGTTTGTATATGATGCTAATAAATTCCATTGTTCATTCTATTGTTCATTGTTCGATCCGGTTATGTTTGCATGATCTGCGCTTCAAACAAGTGCAGGTCGCGCTGTCCTCTGCATCCCGCCTAAACAACAGCTGTAAGGAGTTTGCCCCCCGAGAATTCCTATCTCGAGATTGCATTAAACCAAATGGCCGGTGTGACGAGTTGGCCTATGACGAGTTCTCCGGTGACGAGTGGGGTTGTGACGAGAAAGCTCGTTCCGGGACTCAACATGGTCACTGAAAGCGCTGAATTTATACACAGAAGGGTCAAAGGCTCCACCGCGTCCGCACTGCTTTGCACACGGCCCGAACAAAGTACAGACACGCAAGAACACTTTTCACGGGCCGGTGTGACGAGTTGGCCTATGACGAGTTCTCCGGTGACGAGTGGGGTTGTGACGAGAAAGCTCGTTCCGGGACTCAACCCGGTCACTGAAAGCGCTGAATTTATACACAGAAGGGTCAAAGGCTCCACCGCGTCCGCACTGCTTTGCACACGGCCCGAACAAAGTACAGACACGCAAGAACACTTTTCACGGGCCGGTGTGACGAGTTGGCCTATGACGAGTTCTCCGGTGACGAGTGGGGTTGTGACGAGAAAGCTCGTTCCGGGACTCAACCTGGTCACTGAAAGCGCTGAATTTATACACAGAAGGGTCAAAGGCTCCACCGCGTCCGCACTGCTTTGCACACGGCCCGAACAAAGTACAGACACGCAAGAACACTTTTCACGGGCTCGTGATAGCCGGCGCACGTTGAGTCTGAGAGAGGGGAAAGGAGAGATCTCTACAGGCGGCGTCCGCTCGCAGATTCACGTCTCAACACGACCCCTCTATAAACCAGTCTGCTCATGATTTCGCAACTGCCACTCGAAGCTTCCCCGCACTGCACCGCACTTGTAGCACGCGCGCACAGGGTAGCGGCGGGCTGAATCGTAACACTGCACACGATTTCAGAATACTTACCAAATGCAGTCAATCCCATTGAAGTTGTGCGTTTAACTTCCGTCTTGCGTTCTGGATCAGCACTAATAACTTCCTGTAAGCAATTCTTATGATGAATAAATGCGAGAACATTGCTGTCTCGCTTGGTGAGCCTGATGATGTATACGCGCGCTACTCCTGTCATACGATGCGTTTCTATACATGCGGTTCAAACTACGCGCCTTACGCCAGTTTGCGCTATCTAGTGAATCGCCCGCGAGGCAGCTCCCAACCACGAGCACAGCGCCGTGTTTGTGTACCTCAAGTTGAAACTACATGCGTGCGTCTTTCGTTTGCCGAAGCACTCGCTATGGAGCCACGAGGGGTGCAAGCTCGGTTGTATGTGTAGCGGTTGTAAGTGCGGTTGTATCTGTAGCGCGTTTTCCGGGAAACAGGTTGACAGGGTGTCTGAGCTGGGGACGCTGATGTTCACAGTTCAGTGCTCTCGTTGCGACGGCCAGGTACAGCTATAATATGTGAGTCAGTATCGGATAGTTCATTAATTTGCACATTGTGTGCCTTGCGTAGACACGCTCATACAGCGCAAACGGCGCACGGCAGGCTAGTGTACTGCCACTGAAAGTCACTGAATTTGGACTGAGACAAATTAACGACTTCTTACGGCAGGTATACTGTTGACGCCATTACAGCCGTTATCACATGCCCTCCTTGGATCTATTCTTTTTACTTTAGGTAGAAGAATGATAGTACCTTGACACGGCTCACAGTCATTACTCAATGAAGTGCGAACGGCTGCTGTCACGTCGGTTATTTGCGGAACAAGGAAATTAAGGGAAATTGTTCCTAAGCAAGGGCATGATCTATCTCTGGCTATATTATACTGTCCAAAGCACCGTCTTGCGGGTTTGTAGTCTAGGAAATTTGGATATTGCTTTATAGAAAGGAATACCACTCAGCGGGCCCCTTTCCAGTAATGCATCAGGGCTGGCTAATTCCGGTACCTCCCTACGGTAGAGGAGCGCCGGCCGTTCTTAATCAAGTGTTGGCATCAAGGGAACGGAAGTGACTCTGGAGGATGTCAGAGTATAACCACCACTTTTTATGCTCCGTTAACCGATTGCTCAAATCATGGCTGCCGGCACAGATACCCGTGAAACGGAAACGCTGTACCACCGATTTACGTCACATACACGAACAGCCTTGGCTTCCATATTGGCCTTAACTTGCACTTTTACTACAACTGTAGAGCTGTAGTACAAGCGATAGACAACATTTTATAAGGACGCCTGGTCTATCCATAGGCAAGGTCACGTTTGCGGCAAAGAATATGGTGCCACGAGCCAGTTCCCATGAGGCTAACAACCATCCTTGGTCCTCGGTAGTTACGAATCTCGGGAAACGGGAAGTTTTTACTCCTCCTTTTCTCTCTTGGGAGTCACTGGTACCCCCGAAAAACTGCGAGCTGTTTAGTGTGAAAAGCTGCGGCTGTTTCAGTGTGAGTGTGACAAGGGGTGGTTGGGCATGCTTTGTTACCCGTTCGGCCCTAACTGAAATGTCAGGTTTTATATCCAAATTACAAATATGTCGTTCTTTCTTTATACTATCGGCGCTTTCTATTGCCCTTCCGCCCCCATACCCCCCCCCCCTCCCCACACACACACACACACACACACATACTGTTCAGAGCAGTCTACCAGCGTTAATAAATGCCGGTAAATCATGCAGCTATTCAAAAAATTTTATATTTGTTATCGGTATTCAGCCATTTGATGATATCGTTCGGTGATTTCAAATAATAGGACTGGTTACACGTTTTTCACAGCAGAGTGTCAATCCTGTTCTCATTGAGGTGTCGCCTTTTCATCATACCTACAAGCTCGCTACGCTGCGCACACATATCGCGCCGCCAGAAGTCAGACTCGCTGACATTCGGCCATTGCAGCTTCGAAAACGCCTTCATTTTTCATCACCTTCTTCCCTGCAGCCCTCAGTTTCGCTTGCTGCTAACAACTTATTCAGGGAGCTGACGCGGGCTGTGGTTCCGTAGTGCCTGGTTCGGGGTCCCTTCGTGGCGTTAATATATTTTTCAAGCTAATCGGCTCAGGGCTCATTCAGTACAGCGTATCATATAATACGAAGTGTCATAAGGTTAAGTCAATGTATGTGCTGACCTAGTGAAAATGCTTCGGAACTGGGATTTCGTCAGTCGTATATATATTTAGCTGTTCCCAGTCGTGCGACCCTTCCACTGATGACGAAGACACGGGTACCGCGTGCCGCCAGTCGCTTTCCTGGGGCGCGGTTCGGGAGGCCACCTTTATCTGGTGTAAGATAAAAACCTGCGGCGCACCCGGCAAAAATGCCAGCAGCATCAGCTCCCCCCAGGATAATCAGGAGAATAGACAAAGAAAACTTCGCTTTAATACCTGCTACGCACAGACCATGGACTGGCAAATCTGGAACGAGCGAGACAGACGTGTTCGCAAACCCGCAGCGAAATCTTTGGAAGGCAGTCGTGCGCTGCTACGTTCTCTATGGAACTAGAAATGTTCTGACAGTATTTTTTTTTCTCGAATGGTAGTTATTCTGTAGCAATCCCTTATGTGCTCATGCCTGCCCGCAGCCTTCCGCGCTTCGCGTATTAACACGTGAAAGGCAGGCTTGCTATTATTACACGAGAGAGAGAGAGAGAGAGAGAGAGAGAGAGAGAGAGAGAGAGAGAGAGAGAGAGAGATACTTTTGGCAGGAAGACTCAAGGTCAAGGGGGGGGGGGGGGGGGGAGGTAGAAGTGGGGTGTTTGTGGCCTGTGAGATTTCGAAGGCGGACAGTTGGTACTGAAACAGGTGGGCGGGCTCCTTGAGTAGGTGGGAGAGGCCGTGCGGGGCGAGGAGAGCAGACTTACGGCTCTAACCTGCTCGCGCTGGACCGCTTTGTATTGGCGGTGAGCGCGACCACGGGCGGCGCGGCGAAGCGCGCCTCCGTGACGTCGGCTTAGGGATTCTCGCATGTGTCGTCTGCTTCACTCGGACTCGCGCTCCCTGCCGTTTCTTTGCTGCGCTCGGCTGATGTCTGACGCTTGTACGCACCAGGTTTTGCGTTATGGTACTAAGTTGCGTGTACGCAACTTAGTACCATAATAATAGACTCAAAAGACTTAAGTTAAAGTATAGTTTTCAATACCGCTACGGAAGCAACATTGCCGGCGTCGCCTTATTCCTTGCGAAGCCTGTGCGGTGCGGAGCGCGAAGAGTCGGAGCTAGGCGTCAGCTTCTGTATTTAGCAATCTTTCGAACAAAGGGATCAGCCAGCTGCTAGTAACCGACAACAGCTAAAACACAAAACCAAAACAAATTCCAGGCCTTCGGGGCTGTCGGCTTTGGCAGAAGGCATTACGATTCGAGGTAATCGTTTCTCAGGTAAAACAGTTTTTGCAACCTTCCCGAACCCTCCAAAGTATCGTATCACATCACTTCACGTTGTCATGGCGTGAAAACATGACGAAATGCACTATGGTGCGCAAAAAAATGTAGGTTGAGTTTCAAATAACCTACTGTGTGTACAGGCGCGTGCTGGTTTTATACGAGGCTTCTGACCAGTATGGAGGTTTACTGAGCAAAAAAGGTAAAGATACAGTAATACTATGTTTGTTCAGACCTGGGGGGGGGGGATATTTCGGTACATTTTCCACAGCCATATGTTCCCAATATTCAGATATACGTTATTGGAAAGCTGCACTCAAGAGGAGGAGGTGGAGGAGGAAGAGGAGGATAAAACTTAATTTAACAGTAAAATCGAGCTGATTGGTGGGCCGGGTCCTCAGTCCAGGATAAAAGAGTAAGAGTAATTTTCTTCAATTCATAGAACGCCATCCCGAGTAGACCGGGATTTGTTCTTTACGCCTGGAAGGGTCGGAAAACAATAAAGAGCTGCTTGGAAATATTCATGGGTTTCGATTCTTGTAATATATGCACGTGTACTGTTTATACCGTAATTATGTCATAATTGTTCGGGTTGAGAGTCAGTTCGTAATGATATCACGATAGTTACGCTAGAAATTCGGAGCACAAAAGCCGCCTTCGGGTACCCTGGACAACGTTGTATGGGGCGCGATCGCGGTTGTCTAGCACAGACCTTCTCATTGTATTTGCATGTGAATAAACAACGCACGCTCCGGATATGCACCTTCTTGCACGGAGCCATAACGAAAGCCAATTCGCGAAGTTGTGTGAAGAAGCGAATGTATGCCATACAGCCTGAAGAAAATATCCACACGGTCTTTGTGAGCCTCCGAAACACCCCGAGCAAGACGTTTGTGACGGTGCATAAAAATTAATGCGCTGGGCAAAGAAGAAAAAAAACATTCACCTGATACAAGTCAACAACGAAAGAAATAGAAGACAGCCGCCTTATTTCCTGCTGTGCGACGCGTGTGTAGGGCCCCGCTGCTTGGTACGTAGCATTAGACTGTTGAGTCTTCATTAAAGCATCTCAAAAATACTGTATTGAAGCCTACGTATTCTGAATACTTATCGAGGAGCTCTGAGCGTTGAACCTCGTGAATGGGAGGACGAGTTACACACGATCTTCTGACCGATGCTTTAAAGAAAGTTGTTCTCTCTCTCCTCGTCTGTTGCAAACGTGGGGGGGATACAACTTGAAATTATTCAGATGTGTTAGATGGTGGAAAAAATAACTGAATTACTAGAAATACGCTTTTTAATGTAGTAAAGCATCAAAGCGAGCGACGTCTTGCAGAGGCACTGCTGCCCCTCACAAGCGGAGTGTAGCAGACGACAGCGGCGCGAGGCCCTAAGCCGACGTCAGAGCCAGGGGGCGCCACTCAAACATCTCACCGCCAATAAAATAGTGTGCAACTAAAGTCAGCGTGGAGGGTTCAAATGTGCAAGTAAACCAGCAAAAAAACTCCCGTGTGTTCGGCGCACATTAAAGGTCCCTAGCCAGTCAAAATTAATCTGAAGCCCTCCACTGCAGCGCGCCTCATAACCTGTGTAGTTTCGGCACGTTAAACCCAACAATCAATCAGGGTGCCAATGTATGAGGTCGATGTGTGAGGAGGAGGCATTTGGAGGAGGGCTGATGACTCTTACGTGCGCGAATTTCGGACAGTACCAAATTACGTGTCTCCGGTCCTCCTGAGCTGTTTAAGCCGCCCTCCTCTGTCCATCTTCACCGTTTCACGGTGCGCAAAGGCATCGCCACCGAGAACGTCGTGTGTGCAATCAGCAACTTCCCCTCCGGGCTTCAAAAGTGTTGCGCAGCCCAGAGAGGACAACAGTGCTCCGCGCCCTGCGAGAACCGCTGCCTCGGCTGAGCCCGTGGCGCGGACGCTTCCGTTCAGCCTCCGCCGTCACGTAAACATCGACTGGATTGCCTTCGCGGCCGGAACACGGGTGTGCCAATCGATGTGTCCTGCAGCTTCAGGCATAAGCCAGCGCCGCCCGCGGCTCCTCGGGATTTCTTGCAGCGTCGCTCTATCCTTAGTGTGCCGCTGGCTTATTTCAGGGAGCACTGCAGTCTACACCATGTCTGTGGCCGCCGAGTATATAGGAACCAGAATGGGAAAACGAAAAAAAGATAGAAGGAAGTAAAATAACGAGAAAATATAGTTGGATGGACCGGTGTACGGATTTCATGGTGGGTAATTGATGGATGGCTTGATAGATTTGATTGGTCGAGGAACTGATTAATTTATTTACCGTGACATTTCTCGAAGATATACACGTTTACATTGACCTTATCATGCCAGGCGGGCAGTGGGTCCCTCGCTCTAGCCAGGCTGTCGCCTTCAGTCGGCGTTCAATCGCATGGTCTTCTGTTTCAAGCCTCCCTTTCTGAGGTTTCTGAGCCTTGTGTCTGCCTCTAACGGAGCAAGGACTCCCCGCTGTTTATCTACACTTTCCAGAAGAGAACGCCACTAAGACTAATCACGCTAGCACACGGTCTCATTAGGACACTTCACTATGCGGCTCGTTCCTTTCGGCTCGGTAATAAACCTGGAGATCGGAGACAGAAATAGGTAATGGTAAAATTGTTGCACGTGTCTGCGCCGATTTCGTCAATGGGCTCAATATGGAGCCTCCTATTACGCACGTACGTAATTTGGAACGTGCGAGCATTGATTATATAAAATCCTGCGTAAGAAGCCCTCCCAGTCTGCCCTTTCCGCTCCGGACGCTGGTCTGTTCGTTTTAGAAGTATAAAGGGTTGGCTGTTGTACAGCCGTTGGGCACGGCATATTAAGATTTGACTATTCGCACTGGTAAGGTTCACTACAGCTGACGACGTCATGCTAAGGTTTTTTTCTTGTGTGTGTTGCCGTTGTTGCTCATACGCATGATGCTGGGCTTCAGGAGGACCATTAATAAGCACGCTTTGAATGATCCGATGCTCATGCTTAAACGCAAATAACCAAAGCCTCGATTTCGGCGACAGCTGAATCTACCACTTTTGAGTGTTTCTTGGATTGCCGGTATGGTCTGGCCAAGAGTGAATTCCATGTAGAGCGAAAAGCCGCTGACCTCGTTACTTAGTTTGATAACAGCGCTAAGACAGGACACAGAGAAGGCGACACGAGACTGGGCGCTGTGTCCTGTCTTAGCGCTGTTATCAAACTAAGTATGTACCAACAAGCCCGAATTAACAGTTTCTCGTTACTTCCAGCAGCAGTAATCTGCTCGGATGTAACTGACACACTTGCCGTCCAGCCTCTTGATCATCGATAATACCCCTTTGTATAGACTATCACCAACTCTGGGCAAGGATCTGGTGCAATTGTTTGATAACATTTTGTCCCCACCGAAAACCCGTGTTATGCGGAGCATCGCTGAACATTACTCAGACGGTCGCAGGTGCCTGAAGCGCATTTTGATGCGACCTTGGCAGGAACAACGTCGTCGTAGTAGTGCAACGTTTATTGAAACCTCGTAAAACTGGCAGATCCGCTTGCAGTAGGGGAGGAGGAGGCAAACGTTTTATTCGGGTGAAACACAAAGGGTGGGTGGTGTTCCCGCTTGAGGAAGCCGCCCGCTTTCGTCGGCCGGCCGGTGGCCCTGTTGATAAGGCATCGCTGGTCTTCCGCTGTCAGACTGCTCAGTGAGCATTCCCACCGCTCAGGGGATGAGGAGGGGATCGGGGTGTAGTGGTCAGAACCATGCAAGATGGGCTGTTGGGGCGGCTATATTGCAGGATTGGCAGAGGTAGGAGGAGGTGGTAGGGGAGATGTACGAGAGCATTCGAGAGTTCAAAGAAGTACAGGTCTGTGGAAATTTTCGTTCAAGTGGGGACAACTGAAATGATCGAATTTTCTTTTACCTCGGAATTGATCTAGCGCAACGAGCCTTCAGAGAGACAGTTGCGCACAAAACGGCGATATGTGCGCCGCACTGCCGACAAATAATCTAGCGCTTTGCAACAAAGCGAAAATTAAAATTTTCAGATACACCTAAGTCTGCTTATGTGTGAGGATGTGGTGATGAAGTCGTGCTGCGTGGTGTCTGCGAGATTCGTTGGCGATTTGAACACACACATTCAGGCCATGCGCTGAAATATAGTTTTAGTATTGTTTAGGCAACGCGTTGTTTAACGTCTAGCGGGAACGTCAGGCTGCAGGCGCATATATGCTTTTTCCTCCTTCCCGCTACACCGCCATAGTTAGGCTGGCTCCTCAGCAGCGAGGACGTTATTGCAATGGAGACACGTGACGCGTCGCAGCCAATGGGGATATTTCTTGCCGTTTTGATGTGGTACTGCGGAAACAGACGAAGCACACAGAAAGGAAAGCACAATACGGGCGCTTTCAAGCTTGCCGCATCATTTTTCTGGCCTTCGACGCCGTTTTTTCTTCCCATGAGCTGCATATATGGTTTCACATAAAGTGACGCGACTGAGAGGAAGACGGTATAGGCGCCATTAGATTACTAGCCGGCTAACCCAAGTACACGTACTTTTGCGCGGAAAAATGAACCTGAGAGTCTGAGCGCTTTGACAGCGAAGTCACAAGTAGTGGCTGGTAATTCCTCAGTAAGCTTACTCTGATTACTCAGGGCAATTCAGGACGACCTTTCGTTTATCTCTCCACCGCTTGCTCACATCTATGTTTAAGCGACGGCATGAAAAAAAAAAACCCTCCGAGGACAGCTGAGCACTTTTTCTCAGCTCTGAATTCGAAAGCATTAATGTCCAATTGGCGAACGGATATGCTGTATTGTGGGCGCGGCCATGTTCCTCGGCGCCGAGAGGAGCAGAAGCGGCCGCAGCGCCAGCAGGGAGAGCGGAGGTGTATCGCGCAGAGCGCCTTGTAGATCGATGGTGACTACTTCGCCGCTGTGTGAGGCAGCGGCGGGAAGTGCGAAGCTAGGCGTGGCACGTGCTGAAAATCACCTGTTCCATCGTCAACGGCATCGTCCTTTCTTCATTGTGTCGTTTCATACTGTTCCATCCTCTGCAAATCGCCGTGTTAGGCCTACATTTAGGCTTAATGTTAGAGGGCCCTATTGTTAAACGCGACGACGTGCCAAGCATCATCGAAACCGTTGTGCGTCAAGCTGCGGCTACCGGTTGACGACGTTAGAGCCCAAAGCGTAACGTTAGGCGTAACTTCAGGACGGGGCTTTCCCGTTTCCCACAATCCCGCAGCGCCGCCAGAAGTTCGGCTGCAGCTCCTTAGACCATCTTTTTTGGTTCGTTTCGCTGCTACGAACATCGCCGCCGGCTTTTCCACTCCATGGACCATTTAATGCTCTCGAATTAATAACAAACGAGCGTGCAACCTATACAAGTGGGACACACAGCAGGGCGCTGATTTAATTTTCGAGAGCTCTCAAACTGCTGCCAAGCTGCGTGATAGTATATATAGTGTTGGAAGCTATGGGGCGATTGCACGCTGCTGTAGAAAAGAGCAGGAATAATATTAATATAAGAAGTGCTCATTGCACATTTTGGTGCGTCATTATTACACGGTGAACACGTTTATTGCGCAAGAGTTTCGGGGAGTCCTAATTCCGACGCGTTAAAGGCCGCCTGTCATTGCCCCGAGTGCGCCGTGAACCACCAGTGGGTGTATACCTTCGCTGAGACTGCATTAAGGGATACTGAAGTGAGTTTTAAACGTTGTAAATATTGTCTAATTACCTTGCCATATTGAAGTATAAAATTTGCAGGCCAAGTTCTTAAGTTTTCCCGTCGGACTTGGTCGCGTTTTTTCCCGCCGATGTGCTAATCTAGGCTTTGACAACTGACTGGGAAGTGTGCATGCCTAAATTTAGCGAATTCTTGGCGTAGAAATCACTCCGCAGAGTTTTTATGAGAATTGGCGTTTTAGCCTCGCGGCCTATAACTGTGTAATCTTTGCTACCACATTCTGAAGCTTTGAAGGTACAAACTTCTGTCTTTGTTGTTTACTTAGACTCGATATCTGTCTTTGTTGTTTACTTGGACTTGGATACGAAATTTCTAATCTGAGGTAACTATGTACGTAAAAGGCTTTATTTGTATGTGGAGATAACTCCCACGAAGTCTCAACCGTACCCGTTCAGCATTACAAATTTTAAATCAATTTCAATATTTGCACACCGCAGAAAGCTCGGAACGGATGCCCTTTCGACATCGGCATCAGCATGACGCCATCTGCTCCTCGCGCCAACCTGCCGGTATGGCCCCTAGAAACTGCCGGCGTCAAGGCTCCCGTGACGTAGCCAAAGCGCTGGCTGATGTTGGGGCGCGCTGCTTCGCCTTGTGCATCACGTCAGTTTTAGGTCTGACGTCATAGTGCCCGGGCACGTACAACATTGGCGGTCTGGACGCGCGTCGTAGTGCGACGGGAACAGTGAAGTCAAGTGCACCCTCCTGTCATGGCGGCCTCCTCGGTGTTTCAGCGAAACCGAAACTGACGCGACGCGAATAAACGAGGCTGTAAACAATTATTTATGCTGTGATCGACCATCTGATGTGCCATTCTATGATGAGAGGGCTTTAAGAGTCGCGTTCAGTGTTTATACGCTGGGTGTTATCATCGCCTTTTCAGGCTCTACATAACTTTCGGGCACAGTGGCCTTGAGCAATGGGTGACATGACGTGCATAACTGGCTCTACCAAGATCGATTCACTTGCTGTATATTAATCTGATGCGCTTTCCGAGTACACGTGAGTGGCTGGGTGCGAACTGATGGGCCTTGGTGTTCTCAGTAACCTTATATGCTATACGCCCCACATGGCCTATATACGCCTCGAGCTTCGCGATCGCTGCGCCGCCTGCTGCCGCTTCTCCGCGGCGTTCACGGGATACGCCCTGTGTGGCTGATAAGTGATCATGCAGTGTTTTGGTTCTATGTCGCTTCTCTTTGCCTTTCGGCACACTAAACAACTTGTTATGGTGACGCCTGTAAGCAAATTGCACGTTTAGGGAACTTAAAATAAAACAGCTGCGTCTTGGTAGAGCTCTCGAACGGCAACTGTATACCCGGGGGAAAGAGCTACCCGAGGAGGCGGTTCTGCGCACTTCTTGACCGCTCTTGCGGGCGTCGGCGGGGGCAGCAGCATATCACTACTGTCACCTTCGAGCACGTCAGCACAAGTGAATTCTTTTATTGTCGCCTCGTTTAGACCCCATATTGCACTGTAAGAGGTTGGTTCGTTTTGCAGCGCAGACAACAAATGCGTCTTTGCTTCGAATACGCACGTCGTAGAAAAATACGTTTCGGGGATGTGATAACCCAATAACTGACATTAACTTGTGCCTTTTATGGGAATATAAGCCATACGATAATGATAAGTACACTCAAAGACTGTGCGTTGTTAAATATCTCCCCACTCACGCCTTATAGGAAGAACCAAGGTATAAGTAATGAAACCACGGAAAAATTAATGGTCTGCAAGTCAGGAATAAATAGATAGTCGTACGGGAATGAAAAAACCCAGTGCAGCTTCGGAAATGCTAAAGACGTTTGTTTAAGCAAGGTAGTATTCACCAGACCAACTAGATGCGAGATGCACTGATATGCAAGACATAGGGGGGAGGGGGGGGGGGGGCGCTCAGCTATCGTTGTTTACAAATGCGGAGCGAAATCAACGAATGAACGTTTTAGTAATCACACACAAGGTGCGCGTTCACTTTCCGTTTGTTTTTTGTCTACGAACGGCTGATCACTCGGCGGACGCATTTTTTGAAGAATACAGGTTAGGCAGTTCACAAGCAATACGAGGTGTCGTTGGAAGAGTTGATTGATTGATTGTAGGGTTTAACGCACCGACGCAACGGAGGCGATGAGGCACGGTGTAGTGGAGGGCTCCGGATTAATTTTGACCACCTGGAGATACTTAAGGTGCGCCGAAATCTCGTACACACGGGCTCGTTGGAAGAGTGTGGTAACTGATAACGCCATGCGATTTCGGTTTATGCTAGATTCTGCAGTCTCCCTGTGTCATATGACGATGTTTCGAAGAAGAGTTTAGTCGGGGTCGCGGATTTCTCTATATGCCCGTCTCCGCGCTTCTTGTGTAGGATAAATGTAACAGATGAATCTTTGCGAGCGCTCACCTCGCGACCAGACGACCCAGCATTAAACTTGTCGTGTGCTGACTCTCGAGTATAATCTTGCATTATCCACTTCTTTCGTAGAATTTTTGTGAAATTTATGCCCCATTGGCTTGTCCAGGGTAGTGGTCAATATCTAAGATGTGATATTGGCAAGCGTAACTTGCGTGCTGTCACGTATGAGTGCTCCGCTAGATTATGTAAGCGCATAAAGCCGATTTACATCATATAGTGTATGGCCGCAACATGACCATCGGAGGAAACACTGCTTACGGATACACTGCCGCTAAATTTCAGGGCAGAGGAATAGCAATCAGCTGCATGCATATGCCGGCTTCGGGACGCCGGCCTGTGACAAACACCTGGTACTCGTACAGACCGAATCTACCATAAGATCACGTCATAAATTTTTATACCCTCGCAAACACACCACGTACGCTTGAAAACAGAGTGCCTGCTCCACATTATTCTGTATTTCGAGCGCATACAAATTAAAATCTGTCTTGAACGAGCCCCAAAAGCAACGGCGACAGGTGCGAGCGGGCCGGAGACTCCCGCGGCTGCTTTCGAAACGGGCCGCTAGGGAGATTTCAGTGGCGCCCCTACAGGCCGCGCTCGAGGCGTATACAGAACATATATAGAACAGATAGATACAGTATGTCTATTGCAGAGATGTTTAGCATTGACACATTTTATTTTGTATCTTTGCTTTGTATGTTTGTATCTTTTGTATCTTTGTAACCGTGGCGTACGCGCACTGAGAACTTGGCGCAGCCGTAAAGCTGTAGACCTGATGCCATTCTAAGGGTGCACTGAATACACTTACACATATGCACTAAATATTTTCTGCAATTTTATTTATTTGCTTGTTTATTCATTTTATTTCCTTTGTTTATTTCGGTTCCAGAGATAATGAACAATGGTAGCGTCACACTGGCCGCACCGCCTTTCACGCTCAGGGTCAATAGCTGCGTCGTTTCATCTGCTTTATGTTCTACCAATTAAGGAAACGCGTATGGCCTTAACTAATTAATCTGTCCTATGCAGCATGACACTAAGGCGTCAGTAAGTAGAAATTTACGCAGACATTCTTCAAGAAGCACGCACCCGCCGTCCGCCGTCTGCCACCCTAACGCTGACCGAGCGACTCGCTCATGAACCGGTCGTTTTTTACTAACCGCCTAAGGCATTTGACCAGTGTAGGTCAAAGCGCCATATTGCCTCTGATAGGACACTTGACTATTGCGTGATCAATAGATGGTGAGCCTCGGCAAAACACTGCGCCGTCGATCCGCGGACAGATACCAGCAGTAGAACCCTGAACGATGAAGCGCGTGCGGAAAGATTGATGTGGAGACGAGCGCGCAGCGCCTGAGCGCAGCTAGTCGGCCTCGGGAACCGCCCTCTTCCGCTGCCCGACGCGCTTGTCGCCCGGTGCGTGCACTGGTGTGCAGTGAGTGCAGGGCCGAGTAGGCGGAAAGGAACATGGAACAGGAATGGCGGCCACGAAATGCCGATGCTAGTGAACAACGAAAGGAGTGACAGGCAGCCAGGGCCGCTGCTAAAGCGAGCACACGCGTCTACTGGGGCGTTTAAAACGCAAAGCTCGACTGGCAAAGTTACGGTCCAGTAAAGCTGGAGCAAGGTGTGCGCATCTGGCCTATCAAGCACGCGAAGGAGGGGGACGAGATGACCACAAATTCTTGATGGTCTACCCATAAATGTACCATTAACTTTGTCAAATAATATATTCATAAATAAATAAATCGTTAAATAAATGATTATTAACACTTGCTATCAATGAGCCAGTATGCATTTTCGCTGCAAAATGGTTTAACTTTTAACCAGCCGTCCGATGTTTCCCTCCTCTGTTACTGAGAAGGGAATTACAAGAGTTGCTATTCTCCTCGAGGGCCCACGTTCTACACCATCCGCGTACCGCCACGTCTGTGTGGGAAAACTTCGGCGCACCGACGCGCGCTGTGCTGTAACCTCACGCAGGGAAAAAATCGAAGTCGTGAGCTTCGCCGTATACAAAGTACGTGCCCTTCACCCGAAGATACGGAGCCAGGGGCCGGAAACAGCAACCGGAAGACACTTTCGCGCGGCTTGCCTCATGTTTAGCGCCGCCGCTGGCCCGTCTTTCCTCCTGCAATCTCGGGATAGACTTGCAAACTCGGAATGGTCGGATCGAACTCGACCTGATGATAACACACTGTCGACTACGCCCCAAGGTGCTCCGCTCGTCCATACAGCGCTAATATTCTTTTATGGGGTTTCATGCATATAAAATAATGCCCATTTGTATAGAAATGTAAAAAGTAAATAGTTTAAACTACACAATCATTGACGTAATTATTTACGGCAATTATTCTGTCAATACTGCAGACATGCTTGATTACAGTAGCTTATTTGCTGTAATGAAATTACAGCGATGGCAATACGGAAATATCAGCTCCTGTAAATGTGGCTAGGCCGTTTCACGGCGTTCGTTGAAGCGTTGTAGCAGTGTCGGGGGCCCCGCTCAGCCGGCAAGCGAGAATGCCGCGGCGCATGGAGAGAGCGAGGCCATGAGCCAGCGACGCTCATAGGGCCGGCACACAGCTGAGTCATCCTTCGCAATTCATCTGCTAGCGTGAGCGGCTAAGTCAAAGGGTTATTTCTAATGGAGGCCGAAAGGGCGCGAATGGAAGTGGCTTTCATGTACAGGTGCCCCAAAAAGTAAACGGAACACGGCTTCGTGAAATCAGAATAATTTCTATTTTATACGGCTGCCAGAATAATAAATGGAATATCTGCGGCCGGAATTTATTTTAGAGTGACTTTCTCGAAAAGTCACTAAGTGTTTGCTGGTTAGGCACATGGCGGAGAAATCCCCTCAAAATCTCCAACCCTTGCTCCGGTTATTTTTGGGTTACCTGTACACTCGTGTACACTGAGCACGGTACTTTCGTACAGCCCTGATGCATCACAGTGATGCGTCAGAGTGTGCACCTATTCCTGACAAGAACGCTGAGAAATGTAGGCAACGCGGGCTATCACTTACGCAAGAAGCCAGAATGCCAGAAGTCGCGCACTTGCCGCATACGATGTGAAAACGATTTTGTGGATGTACACTTTATGAGCACGCGGAGTGTCCCTCACAGCGTCTTCTGGCCGGCCGCTGTCCGTGAAGCTACAGCATAAGGGACGTATTAGGTCATGATCGCGTCCTAACGAGCCTCACGCTCGACGAAAGCTGCGGCCTTTACCAGGCTCTGCAAGTAACTTTGTGCATTTGTCAACATCTTCATCGCCATCCTCATACTCAACAGTGTGTTTTTCTTTCAGTTTTGGTCGTCAAAGGTTTAATATTTTATATGGCACTTTTCTAAACGCGTAGGTTTGGGCGTAGCAAGCTAGGCGTCTTTGCTCGGCTGCATTGCAAGTTCTCACGTCTTATTAAAAGTCGCTGTCTCTCTGGCCCGCTGTCCAATGCATGTGAATGTATTCGTCTCACGTGTGTGCGTCTTCTTTTCCCACTTTTCCCGAACGCAACGTCGCACTTGTTTTAGCGCCTCATATCTCAGCTCCTCGGTACCAAGAATGGCCTCTCGACGTTGTCATCGACTTGCGACGATGCATTTTACTGCGTTTTTTTTTTTTTTTTTTTGCCTTTTCAAATTCAGGATATCCCACACCTATCCATCCGACACATCCAACCGAAGTCCATACCGGTGCTCGGCTCGGGAGCTGTTCTTGCTCTCCTCAAGGCATGCCGTACCGCGCGTGGCACGACCACTTCGCACCACCCTCAAACGAATGGTCTAAAAATGCTTTAATCGGAACCTGGTCGACATGCTTGCAATGTATGTCGTCTCCCACCATACCATGCAATTGGGACACAGCTGCCGTTTGGGACCTGTGCCTGTAATGCTGCCACGCAAAGCACAACGGCGTTCTCCCATTTCTTCCACCTATTTGGTGGCGATCTCTCGTTCACATTCGACTAGAAACTTGCCGTACAGCTCCGGTGCATAACAGTGTACACCTTTTTCTGACGTTGAGAAGCACGCCGAGGAATTTCGGCAACGGGCGCTATCGGCTTACGTAGGTAGGTACGCCAACTTTTCACCTGACTACTAGCCTGGAGTTTTCCTAGCTTGGGCACAAACTTCTTACAAAATAGCGTCGCCCTTGCCCCGTTGTAGGCGTACGTCGTCTGTGATTTACGTATAGCCGGTATTCAGTGGCGTGGAATGCATGCAGGCAACCATGCGAGTGCGCCGCCATATCTGTGGCCAAGCGTCTGTTTCCGAAATGACGTTGTGCGCACGGCCCCCAGATCAGGCACCCCTGTTCTCCTCCATGCCTTCATGGCGGCCAGGCAGGCCGTGGGCCGCGACGTGACCTTGTGTTT
This sequence comes from Haemaphysalis longicornis, assembly GCF_048455015.1. Taxonomy (NCBI): domain Eukaryota; kingdom Metazoa; phylum Arthropoda; class Arachnida; order Ixodida; family Ixodidae; genus Haemaphysalis; species Haemaphysalis longicornis. The sequence continues at coordinate 272,503,149 of NW_027526203.1, forward strand.
CCGTGCAAGGCGTGTGCGAGTGATTCGATGGCCAGTTGTACCACGATAGCGTTGGTTACGGTAAAAGTCATGATTCCGCTCATGAGTGTGACAACCTTATCTGCAATTTAACCCGCGCACACCTACGAGCGAGTGCGAGTCGGTCGTGGCACAAAGGTTTAAACGTGAGCGCAGTGGTCCGTTTGACAGCAGAAACTGCATCATTTCCAAACTGTTGCCCACTGAACGCAAAGTAATACGGTAATACCAGTAATACCTCGATGCCAAGTGCTGTTGAGTGCAGCACAGTACGATCTACCTATTCCCAGACGTGTATGAAGTAGCCGCCGCAGATCAGCTGATTGCCAGCCGCCGCGCTGTAACGTCAGACGTGAGTTGTTTTACTGAGTGTGAAACATTTAGGGCACGAGAAAAGCAGCGTTAAATCGGTGTACGCGTGAACCATTTCTCCAAAGAAATTATTCGGTTTTTGTACTCAACCACGTATTATATAGAGAACACTTACCAGACATAAAGTCGTGGATGCGGTGCGGCTGCACTTGCGTCGACATCCGCGGCGGCAGCCAACTGCAGCGTCGGACTTACGCTGCTTATACGCGCCGTTCAGTGTTGCCAGGCGGAGAAATCGCCCGCTAAACTTTTTATTGAATACCACCTATATGCGTCTGTGGCTCCTTCACTCGACCAGCTTCGCCGGTGGTGTGGCATCGTTGGTGTGCAACGCCTCTAATCTTACACCGGTCCCGTCGTCGCCTCATATCCCTGAGTCGCCAGGCTGGCTCCTCTTTCTCCACGGGGCAGTTGTAATGAAGACTGCAGCCAGCGACAGGTATGCAAGACTGCATCTGCAAAAAGGGAGACGTAGGCAGCGCCTGTCATTGCCCAGAGTGTGTCTTGACCGTGAAGCGATCACCATCACCACCGGCGTTTCGCGAATGCTTGGCATGCGGCAGAATACCGCCGGCTGCCGAGCTCGGTGGTTTTTCGCCAAGCACAACCCCCAGGTTTAGCCCAGGCCTTCCCAGCTGATAATAAAATCACCTTAAAGGCTATTAATTTTTTATTCCCTCATTTTTTTAATTATTGCATTTATTTTTGCCTGGAGCGATTTTGTCGTTCACGCTGTCCGTTTCCACCTGGAATTCCAAGCCCTGCCCCAGCTGGGACGACTTCTTCTATTAAAGCTTTTTATCCCCAGTGGAGGCGAACTGCTGATGGGGACTGAAATTGAAATCTGTAAAACTCGCAGGACCGGACGGTGAAGTCCGTGTCGTTTTTGTTATTCTTTTTTCAATTGCCCTGCAGACTACCGGGCGATCTTGAAAACCATCGTACTGGGTGGGACCATGGTCGATTTCAAACGCGCGAGATCTAAACGAAAACCATCGACCGACATCCGGCTTCGCGAAATGCAGTTAGGGCGAAGAGCGTGGCGCGAGGGAGCCGATCGAGACCTTTATCGCGGGAACAGCGCCTACGGCGCTTCCGCACGCGAACCTCTAAAAATATGTGACCGTTTCGCAAGGCAGAGACAAGTTATGAACTTGTGTGTGCGAGTGCGCTTCCGTCTGGCCGGCGTCATTGACTGGCCTGAAAAACGCGAATCGCTCGCTCTTACGACACGACGCCGCTTGCGTGCGTGTATACGTGCTTTGCACAACAAGGAACCCCACGTTGTAACTGTCGTGCTCGGGCGTGTTGCAAAAATGCGGATTGAGCAGAGGTAAGTGTTGTCGGACACGATATTGCGTGCTGTAGGCTATACGTCAATTACCTTCGGGTGGTGTCGCTACTAGCAAGCGCGCAACCATTGGACGGCGGAACGGTACTTAGATCGTATGAGCGGCGACTAGCGTGAATGTGCGGGCTTGCCTCGCTCGACAAACGCGCTGCCTCCGAGCACTTCAGCCGGCTCCCATGTCCCGCCAAGGGGATATGAAGGCGAAAACCGAAAATGCTTGTGCGTGCGAGATTTCGGCGTGTGAAGCCCCAATTCGAATTCGAGTGTAAACTGCGGGAGAAGCGTTAGGTTGGAAACCGGCAAATGGCCGATAGACGTGTGTCCGCGAGGTGGCGTTAAATTAGTAGTGTATGCCTAGGAGGAGCGTGTCTGTCGGTGTGTTTTCCCGTGTTTCACTCAATACTATTGCATTCGAATCACCACGCCATTGCTATGTCGTAGTTATCTTCATAATTTATGGTAACAGTAGTGTTACTATTATCGTAACGGTCATTACAATAATCATGGTCTCACCTAATTATCATCATTACCATCTCTTTATATTTACAATCACTCAAATCTTGTACTACTTGCCGTGGCTTCTTTTTTTTTTTTTTTTTTCATATACCGTCCAAAGTGTGTGGTATACCGGATGCTTGGCATCTTCCTATATGATTTTTTTTACTCTGCTTAGAGTACGAGCTCCTTAATTTATTGATTGATTGATTGTAGGGTTTTAACGCGCCGACGCAACGCAGGCGATGAGGCGCGCCGTAGTGGAGGGCTCCGGATTAATTTTGACCACCTGGGGATCTTTATCGTGCGCCGAAATCTCGTACACACGGGCGTTTTTGCTTTTCGCCTCTATCAGAAAAGCGGCCGCCGCGGCCGGGAATCGAACCCGCGACCTCGTGCTCAGCAGCGCAACGCCTTAGCCACTGAGCCACCGCGGCGGGTAGCTCCTTAATTTAGCAGACAAAGAACTTGCCACAAAACGGGGTCAGGGCACGCTCGAAATTAAGCCTGCAGGTCCGCAAACTTGAATTTATTTCCATACAAACCACGAAATACGTTTCAAAATTAAAGTTTGAGTTTTTACGAGCCGAAGCAACACGTATATATACATATAGGCCAGCAGCACCGCTGTAATAAGCAGACGTATATGACGACTCTCGCTGCTTTTTTTGAGGGAATAGCCAAAAGCGGCATTACGTTGTTCCCGCATGGACACGCACCTGCTGTACCGCCATCCATCGTCACGGAATATTTATTTCGCCGCACAAATCTGTTGCGCAACCGGAATCGCACTGTTAACGCGCGCACCCCAGAATGGAATTATCGGACGTAAACTTTTTAACGCGAAGCAGTCGTCGCCTATCAACCCAAGTTTCCGCGGCCCAACTGGCTGGCCCGGCCTATCAGAAGTGCCTGCGAATACGTCATGACAGCATTATTCTCCCCAGTAATTCTTTTAAGTAATTTCAAGTAATTTCAAATAATTCCGCCAGTTATTTTTTGAAGACAAACAATTCTTCGTATTTAAAAAAAAAATCATGCACCCCTCCGTCAAACGACGACGATGCTTGAACGCGAAGCTTTCTCGTGACGGAGTATTTGGTTGTCGTGGGAGCTTTGCGAACCGTTTCGACCATGTCGGATAGACGTCGGCTTTACAACGCGAGGGACCCAGGTTCAATTCCGGACACCGGAAGCGTTTCTTTTTTTCTTTTTGTCGGCGTTTTCGCGTCACAGACGCCATCAGGGAGAACACTAAAGCTTCGCTTTAAAATCGAAGCCACTTTCTGAACAGAAAATTGGGTGAAACGTGAAGCTTTCTTCCATGCAACCTGACTCAAATTCTAAAATCCAAGCTGCTTCGACCGTGTCAGAATGGCGCAATGGGATAGACGTCGGCTTCATAACGCGAGGGGCCCAGGTTCGATTACGACCACGGGAAGTGTTTTTTTTTTTTTTTTTTTCTTGAGGCGCCTGATGTGCCAAATTTGTGGAAACCCACTGTGCAAGTTGGCTTTCCTGCCGTGCGCTTCGGGCGTAACGATTTGGATTTTGGACTTTGACTTCGGACTTTGCAGACTTCGGCTTTCGACCAGAGAAAGCTTCGGGTTTCGGCGATCTTTCTCTTCACCCATGATCATCATGATCGTCAGAGGAAGTTGACTTTCCTGCAGTGCGGTTTGGGGCAAGGTCGCCATAAATGAGGCATAGAGAGCTTCGCTTTAAAACCGTTATCGGGGATGAATTCTGCCTCAAATTTTTTTCCGCGCCAGTTGACTTGAAACAGTATATTGTTTTGACATCAGATGATCCCCCGAATCCATTTAGCAATCGACTGGCTTTTGCCGATCCCTTGGCCAAATCCCGGTGGGTACGTTCATGAAGTAAAAAAAAAATTGGCTCGTTTCGTTGCAAATGTCGACAAAAGACGATAGTCTTTGTCGACATTTTCCAAGTAAATGCCTCCCTTCGCTTTCTCGCTCACCTCTCATGTTGTTTTTCTTGCGTCGCGCTCCTCCCAAAGTAAACACGCTAAAGGTTTGCTCAAGTCAATTTAAAATTACCAAGTTCCACTGCTCCAGGCCAGGTGCCTCGATGCCAGCGCTGCCGTACAGCGGAGACGCGCGTGAATCTAGGCGCCCTACTTCAACGTTTATAGAACCGCGTTGCCCTAGTCCACGTGCGTTCCAACCAGAACGTGGAACCTATCTAGTAGAACCTTTCGTAACTGTTGCCGCTTGATTTCTTGAAATGCCTCCAGAAGCTATAGTGGCGCGGGCCACAGCAGGCGACAGTGTGATTTTTTTTCTGCAGTGAATGTAGTATTTCATTTCGCAAAAACCAAGCATATGAATTTTTTTATAAAGGATCCACTGTAAATATCCCTTGTGTATTAATTTTCTGTCTTATATTTGCGTAATCTCTTGTTCCTGTTCGACAATGTTGACAAGTATGAACATATAAACCGGACTTAGACGTTTAGATTTGGGTGTGAGTATATAAGCCTATTGCGGAGACTTCGTTTCACTTTGGCCGGGTGGCTGAATCGAGTCACAGGCAGACAGACAGACAGACAGACAGACAGACAGGCAGACAGACCAAAATTTCTTGGTTTAAGTAGCCCAAAAAAGTCTATCGTCTTCAATACAGACTGGGGCAGTTTTTTGTACCAGATTATCCATCAGCGGACCGTGTATTGTGGGGCCTACGCCTCTGGGCACAATTTCAGGCTGTTGTAACACTCCTTTAGTTGCACACGTAACATTTGCTGCCCTGTTATTCGACAATATATCACTACCGCTCTCTCTCTCTCTCTCTCTCTCTCTCTCTCTCTCTCTCTCTCTCTCTCTCTCTCTCTCTCTCTCTCTCTCTCTCTCTCTCTCTCTCTCTCTCTCTCTCTCTCTCTCTCTCTCTCTCTCTCTCAGAGAACGGCTTTATTGTCTGCTGGGGCATGAGTGCGCTGTTGGGGAAAAAGAGATAGACGGAGGGAGAGAATGATGAAAGGGATATCACGGTTCAAGGTTAGAAATTTCATCTTCTTCCGTGGCCTTGAATCTGACGGCTGATCACAGGCCATACATATAAGCGATAATGAAGATCAGCTAGGGCATTATCACTAGCTTGAGCATCAGCTACGGCCATCACCCATCCCAAGGATAAATAGATGGCACGCCCTTGTATCTGCGCAGAACAATGGGCTGAATGCGCTCATGTAAGGAGCAGGGTGAAACAAAGAAGCCTGAAATGGCGCAGCACGAAGTTAGAAACTGTCGTTCGTTCTACGACTAAGGAACGGCGACAGTTCCTTTAACGGCGATGCCCGGCCTCTTCGTACCAGGCAGGGGTCGGTGTGACAGTTTTCAGCCCAGCTTCTTTCTCCGCACAGCAGTTCACGGTGTTTTCTCGTAACTCGGTCCTCGGTCATTCGGAGTGCCCTGGAAGAAGTCAGGCTTCGCGGGCTTCCTTCGCTTCTTGCGTCGGCTTCGGATTTCCTCTCGATTCCTGTCGCGGCTGTCTGCGCTCACTTTATCACCGTCGTCGTTCATCCTGCGTCCTGCGTTTCCGCAGCTTCGGAAGCAGTAGAAAACAAAACAAAACGACGCGACTTCGAGGTCCACGGTTTGGCGGCGTTACCTTGTATTGACGTGATCGAAGGTATCGCGGCCGTGTGCAACCACGCCTTTCGCCGCGCGTCGGTAGCTGCAGCTTTTGCGTTCACGTAGCACTAAGGCCATCATGCGCCAGCGCGATGACTGCGTGATCATGCGCCAGGCTGAGAGCTGACTCGCTTGAGTTGTATCCCTCAACTCGTGCACATTAACGGCTTTAAGGCTCTGGAGAAGCATCCGTCCTGACTGATTTTCTTGGTCACCGTAATGAGGCCCGAATCTCTCTCGCTTTGTGGTCGATCGCTTCCTACAACTGGGGGACGACCTGATTTCGGTCACGCGACACATCCTCTAACGTCACTCAACGGGGATTCAAAGGTTTGAAGTGCCGACACTTTTGATCGGGCGTAGGATGGAGTACTTCGGCTCGTACTCAGTGAACACATCCGCTTTGGCGTTGGTTGTGTTACAGAAATTGTTGTTAATAAGTGGTTTAACTACAATAGCCGACTCAGCCAGATATCCGTATTGCACCACGGTACTGAAAACGGCTCCAATAGACGAGTCAGAAGTGGAGAGTCCAGCCTCGAAAGATAAAAAGGGTGAAGGTGTAGCGGTATTTTAAACGCGCGGGCTCCGAGCCAGGCAAGCCCAGAGAGCGCTGCTAAGGCGTACTCCCGGCAGCAGCTGGGGGTTCGTTATGTGAAGGGTCTGGAGCATGACAGGCAAGGGCGGTTTGATTGGCACCAAGGCTAGCGGCAACATTCTTAGCCGCGTCTGCTGAAATGCGTATCACACGTCATGTGTGTGCCAAACGTGCGCTGCGGTGGGGGCATTTCTGCGGCCCGATGACCCATTTCGAGAGACAAAAAAAAAAAAATGTGTTCATGCTTGGTCACTACTGCAGAATCACAAAAGCAGACCAGAAGAGTTGCAAGGAGTCTTTTGTCGCCTTTTTGGCAGGAGCAATGAATGCGGTTTTTTTTTTTTTCGTCCGGGGCGTGAAAAGAAAAAAACTTGGAAGTATCGCAAGAGCAATGTTAAATGCATGGGCTAACGATGAGTAGCGAAATACGGAAATTTAAACTAAACCGTGATGGATTTCCACCTTATCCGGGAACCGGCAGCGTTGCTGGCATTCAGGCTCACAGCTGCTTTATATTTAGCAATAACACGCGATAAAACACATGGCAACACTTGATAACGAAGCGAAAAAGCCATTAGCATGCTGGTTTGGCCTTAACAGTCCTTTTCACAGCGCTGGGTCTTGTTCATGGGAGGCACCTTCACTTTGCTTTACATTCAGGTCTGGCAAATACAGCAGCTTCAAAGCATACAGCGATAACGTGGCTTCTCTGTTAAAAATTGAATAGCCTTACTGCCCTCAAAGCACACCTGCAAAAATCATATTTCATGCATGGCAAGCGAAATATATGCAATGAAAAATCTAATTACATTTGTTCAGAATGAAACAAGTGTAAAAGGTCGCCTACTTTGGTAAATGTTGGCATATTGTTCCGGTCATGTTCCATCCCCGCAGAACTCGTGGAACTCTAGTGAAAACCAAAAATGCTAGCGCCAGAATCTCGTCACGAATGTTTTGAAACCACCACCCTCCCGCTTCCCTTTACTTTTTTTGAGGGAAGGAAGGGTGGGGGGGGGGGGGTCTCGGCTATGTCGTAAGCGAGAGGCATTTCTGATGAGTTAAAAACATTTTGCGCATTGCATGCATATTATTGCACGTTGAGATGTTCTAAACTCGCCGGCGCAGAATGACAGGAGATGACAGCAAAGAGATGCAGATCTTCATTCAGCGCGTCTGACCTCAAGTATACCGAATCAGACTAGCTGAGAACATAATTCGGTTAAGCATGTAAATTTGTATTCGCTCTATTGGAACTGTCTATAAGTCAGCTGAGAAAAGGCAACCGGGAACCTCATGGGAGGTATACCTTGTTTTATTTCAGTGATCTCTCTCTGGAGCTGCGTTTTTTTTTTACGTTTACGCTGAAGTAATTCATTAATTATGGCTATAGAGATCACTTTGTAACCGTAAGTTTGGCGTACGCAGTACAACTGGTAAAGGCTAAAATGTCTTGGAGCGTTTAATTTATTTTACGTAGCTGGCAATTTTTAGCGGCTTTCTGGACTGTGGAAAGGCCGCTCACTGACTCATTATTTTGCTTTCAAACCTCCAACAAATCTTAGGCGGCTGTCAACGCAGCCTTCAGGAATTCGCCCTGGCCGGGGTCATCTTTGAATTGTGCATCCCACTTCTATATGCTATCCGTGCTCGCTTTCTACAAAAGTAACCGCTTACTTTTAAAGCGACAGTTGTCTTAGTGGAACCAATGGCGTTCTGTCAAAAAAACTAAGGTATTTCCCCGAAGACCTGTTGGTCGACTTAAAAGCTCTGATAGATCTCTGGACACTCAAACCGGGCTTCCATTGTGTCAAGATGGCTACTTGAAAATCGCGAAAAAGGACGGTTCTAGGTAAGGCAATACACGCATCGATCATGGAGAAGGTGTACAATAGTATACCTTTATTTCATAAACCACGTATCGGTATACATTTAGATCGTTCGTAAGTGCGTTTACTTAGTGTGCGAAAAATCGTCGCATGGGTTGGTTCTTCGTTCGCGATTTCGGTCTTTGAAGGTTTGACGATCGATTGGGCGCACTTTCAGGAAAGGTGGGACGCACTTTTTAGCTTTTGCGCTTCTCTTAAATTTCTTTAGGACAGGATGGTAAATTTTTCTTTTTATTTTGGAGGCGAAAGCCTTAAATGTCCCATTTTTGCAAGAAGCCGCTGCTGTCTGTTTGTGTTGTTCTCCAGTGCAGAAAATGGCCGCCGCCGTAAAAACACACATTCGAGTTCGTGTCGCCAGAGCAGGAGTTGAGTGCTTTACCACCGCGCTACCTCAGCGCACTGCCAGTGGTGGAGCGAGAGTGTGCGTAGTGCACTGCTTCGCTGACGTCATTTCGCGTGACAGGGGAACGTGATGGCACGTGAGTACAACAGCTGCCCCCCAGCCTCAGAGAACCCCGGTTCTGAGGAAGGTGGGGCGTTAAGTGTCCCATGCCTATTGAAAGAATTTGGGCCAAATACGAGGAAAAGAAAATGAAGAGAGACTAAAATATGATGTAGCAGTAAAGGAGTCGTTGATAAGTATCGCCAGACTTTCACCTTCAAAGCACGTTATCATACTTAAGTGTCGCGAGATATTCTTTCAAATTGTGACTTAGCTTTACGGAGGCCGGAAGAAAGCCACGTACGCAACGATGAACGAGGCCCTCTGGGAGCGTTTATAAATGTTACATCGCGATTTCACGCTGCGGAGCCACCGAAAAGGTCACGAGGGACGCACTTCGTCAGTTTTATTTAGACCGCCATGGGGTTCTATTATCATGCGCCCAGATCGCACTGCCGGGCAGTTTTTGTATGTCGCGTCCAACTAAATACGGCCACCGTTGCCTAGATCAAATCAAGTGCACCATCTCGCGAAACGTGCTGACGGCTTCAGCCTCCGCACCACAGATGTACGCCAGCGTAATCTCCCGTACGAGTGCTCGCCATCTTTCAATGATTCTAGAATATTTGCTAAAGGTTAAATACTTCACCTGGGTCGTGGACCAAGGTTAGCGGAATGGCGCATCGCATCCGCCACCCGCTATAGCTACCGTCCTTCGGAGAGGCAACATTTAGTCTGCTCGAACGCCCCAGCTGCAGCGTCGAGCTGGGTCCTTGCCTTTACAGCGCCCCCGCAATTAAATCACATGACGGCACGAGGTCGCGGGTTCGATTCCCGGCCGCGGCGGCCGCTTTTCTGATGGAGGCGAAAAGCAAAAACGCCCGTGTGTACGAGATTTCGGCGCACGTTAAAGATCCCCAGGTGGTCAAAATTAATCCGACCCGCCGCGGTGGCTCAGTGGCTAAGGCGTTGCGCTGCTGAGCACGAGGTCGCGGGTTCGATTCCCGGCCGCGGCGGTCGCTTTTCTGATGGAGGCGAAAAGCAAAAACGCCCGTGTGTACGAGATTTCGGCGCACGATAAAGATCCCCAGGTGGTCAAAATTAATCCGGAGCCCTCCACTACGGCGCGCCTCATCGCCTGCGTTGCGTCGGCGCGTTAAACCCTACAATCAATCAATCAAAATTAATCCGGAGCCCTCCACTACGGCGCGCCTCATCGCCTGCGTTGCGTCGGCGCGTTAAACCCCCACAATCAATCAATCAATCAAATCACATGACGGGAACGTCGACGGATCGGCATGTCAGCGCGCCTTATCACGGCCTCAAGAGGCGGAAGGTGCAAGAGTGCGAGCATGCGCATGAAGCCCTTTCCAGTCCGAGCGTCGTCGACGGTTGCGCTGTTCTCTTTCAGCGACCGACTTCTTGCCGCAGTATTTCCATAGCTATCTGTGCAACGTTAAGTTGAGCATGTGCACGGAGAAGAGTCGTTGTTTAATTTTTCCAGCATAGCATTTGCTCGTGCGCCTGCGACTAAGTGAAATCAGTCGGACCGGCTAGGTAGTTCAAAAGAAGCGGTTGCCTGAGCCTCACAGACAGTATACAACCAATCACCAAAGTGTAAAAAAAAAGGAAAAATCGGAGTGAGCACCGCCATAAAGCAACCAGCTTGGTTTACGACGTGCGCACAGGAAAGGGCCTTGCATGCTTCGCCGCTTAATGCCGTAATGAGGCGCTGACCTACCGATCGGTCGACGCTTTCGTGATATATCAAATTATTGGAACGCCGGACATACCAGCAATCAATGATTCTACATTCCATGCGATCTTTCCATGGTTACCGTTTCATTCATAAACATCTTTGGCAATATTGCTTTCCATAATATATCAAGCACATGCTTCTGTGGAGATATGCTGTAGCGTCCCGTAATCAGGCAGCAGAACATTCAAGATACAGTCGACTCAGTTTTGCTTTAATTCCGCGTGCTTTCTCCACCTCAAAATGTCGTTTATATAGTTCATACTATATTAATTTTGCGACATGTTTCATATCGCCAACGACCTCAAGGAGTTGGAGGCGTTGACCGCGTGACCTCTGGTACAAAAGCCAGAGAGAGCGATCACCCGCTGGAAGAGTAATTTCATCGCCCTCCTGCCTTGTAGACGGGGTCAGCGTACCCGAAACGTGACTCCCTTGATTGCACATGGGCCTGATTAAGTGCCGCCCGCATGTGGGGCGCATGTCTCATTAAGCGTGCACGAGCGGGTAGCCGAGCTGATCCTTCTGGAGGCACTGGCTCGCGTATGCTCACAAAGGCAGCTTAATCACTTTTGTCCTGTCGGCGCCTGCTCACGAGGGAAAAAATAACGTACGGGTTTTTATCCTTTAAGCTGTCTTAATCGGTGTCGCCATAGAGATCAGTTGAACACTGTGTTTATAGTTACTACAAAAGAAGGAATAAAGTCAGTCGAGCGCGGTTATTTTCTTTATTTTTATTCAGCCTCGTTTTATTTAAATATAACAATGCACCGTGTGTATGCTGTAATGTTTTTCTTAGAAATTCAAAAAAAGCACATTGCTGAAGTATTGGATCATTATTACCTGAAATTTGCACGTAGTCCACATTTGTGACCAATTTTTTTTAATGGAGTTAAACACGGAGTGTCTTGGCCTTTCCGCAATGAATTAGAGTCCTTCTTTCGGGGTAAAAACAGGAAATGCCAGGAAGTGGAATGAATGGAAATGTAGAATTCAGAGAGGTCTCCACGTCGGAAGAAGGCACGGCAAAGATGGCAGGAACGAGGATAAGTAAGATATATGCTATTTTTTTTGGGCCGCTGCAGAGATCTCGCCTGTGAGCATTTGCCTACAGGCCAGATTTTAAACCGGGAGTCGAGCGTGCGTCGAAGCTCTTTGCGTCCTGAAGGACGATGTTATCCGCTGACCGGCAACTTCACAATATGCCTGTCGATTCATCACGTCTTGTGCAGCAGCAGCAGCTGCATAGGCAGCGACGGGACACCACCAGTGTCTATTATTGACCTGCCCCCTCGTACAGCAGCGGTTTGCCTCCGTGTAAATTCTTGCTATTGCAAAAGCTGGCACCCCGTTTGACAGGTAAGATATTGCAGCTAGTTTCCATTGCAGAAGAGGGTCCTGAAGAGCGTCCTGCCCCGAGTTGTGCAACACCCTTAAAAAAGTGGGTGCGAAAAGCGGCTACATACCTAATATGTACACGCGCACACGAATATGCACGCACGCGAACTCACGCAATAAACGATCCAGGAATTCCTTGACACGCGTCTAAATTGCTTGAAGTACGATTGGCAGTGTATGAAATCGATGCCGACTCTAGAAGTCACTGGGTCACATGAAAAAAAATATAACGAAGATTGAAGCGGAAACAGAACATGTTTTTAAATGTAATTAACATTTATACGTCCCTTTAGCTTGGCTGTATGATCTTCAGTTTCAGTAACTATGGGAAGGCTACGGTAAAGTCATTGAAAGGAAACGGGCGAGAAATCTGATGCAAGTCAACGATGATGTAAAGGTCTAACCGGAAGTAATTCCCGGTGATCACGATAACTTCGGTGGTGCCTAGGTTGACAGTAGAACGCGTCATATGTAACACGGCGACTCTCGAACATACGGCAGGAGTTAAATAGTATACAGCCGATATAGAGCCCTGAATACGACAAAAATACGAACTACAGCGACGCACAACGTGAGCGGAAACGACAGTAGTCACCTTTAACTGCAGAACTCACATCGTTTTAGAACTCACATCGGAAGACGTGACGATTGCATAATCGTCACATCTTCCAAGTGGGTTGCGCTTAAGTCGGCGTTCATTACCTACGATGCCCGGGCACGCGAATTCCATCCCGGCCCCGGCGGCCGTTTTTCTAATAGAGGTGTCAAAAGAACTCTCCCGAGTGTTGAGATTTCGGCGATCGTTAAAAATCCCCAGGGGGTCCAAATTAATCCGTAGTTCTCCAAAGCTTCGCCGCGCAGAGCTCTTGTTTTCCTACCCAGGCCAGCCTAACCGCATTTCCAACATCTTGGAGCACGAAAAACTGATCCCTGGGAATTTAGTTGCATGCATTTTTTATTGAAAAAAACGTTTTTTTCTGGCTCGGTTGTCTAAGCCCCCTCCCCCCCTTTTCATAACAGGCTCAAAGTGCGCTGGAAAGCTTGGGGATGTAGGCAAGTGCACATGAAAAGGCAGGACTGACCAAGTGATGTGCAACGGCTTCTACAATACTGCTCAAGGGTTTCACTTGAAAGTCGATCTAGCTTTGATCTAGTTGCATGCACTTGGTATGGAAAAATGCGATCATGCCTAGAGATGGTATTCTCCGCGCCAGGTGCGTTTGCACGCCCGTGTCCTCGCCTCGATTGCGCCATCATTGGGGACTCGGGAGGGACGGGCATTGATCTACCAACGCCCCGATGTTTCTTCGAAAACTGAGGCTCAGGGAAGCCCAGCTGACGGGCTCTGTAAAGGCTGATCGTATTTAAAATAAACCGAAACCTTTCCATCTGCGCCTCCCTTTTAAACCTTCGATCTTGCCGAGAAGCTTCGGAAGGTGCCGTATTCATGCGGGGTAACAGCCAAAGGGCGCCGCTGCCCCATTGTTCTAGGCGCCGCGCACCGTTTTGCGTCGCCGATGAAAGGCAAGTACTGGCGGCGTCATTCGTCACTGGGCCCAACGGGGACCATGCCAAGTCTATTTGCGAGCGCATTTTGACAGCCAGAAGCACCTGTTCAAAGCGAAGACTGAAGGAATCGCTCGACTACTTGACAGCACTTTCGGCGGGTGTGTATTTCGTTTTCCTTGCCGAAATTCGGACGGAGAAGTTTTTACAGGAACACTACGTCCTGTGCGTTCCGGGAGTGGGGAATTATGTGCGCGGGGAAAACTTTGACGTCTTCGCCTTCATTCCCTTTATGCTCTTAGGGTAAAGGGCATCTGGGTTCGGTACCAAATGCTGGATGCAGGCAGTGTGAGGGCTAAAAGGGCGTGTTGCGTCCTAAAGAAGGCCTAGGTCGTCATATGTTGTTGCCCATATATACAGATGCTTATTATAACTTGACGAGGCAGTACATTCGTGGCTGCGTTTGTGATCCTTCTCCTGATTCACCCCAACCGTTGTGTGCCATCCAATAACTTGTTGTTTTGTGTGGTCGATTGCATAAAAGTTCACTCGTTAAAAAATGGACATTCGCTGCTTTGTTTAGAGAACCCCGGCGTAGATCTGTTTTATTAAGGGGATTATACAGCAAGCATGGCCCTTAATACCAACCAATAAAATTTTGCAGAAATCGCCAGGACGTCTATAATTGCTAATTATTGTACACTGAATCTTTATGGTTTTATTTTGTGAAAATTCGGCGCGCCGCACTTAGTCGAATTCATATTCGTTGTTTATGCGCTCCTAATTTCCTGCAGCACTAATTTTTCCGCATTAGGCTTTTTTTTTTATTTGGCTTGAAAAGTGCTCACATGCGATAGTGTGAGGCACAAACGAGTTCGTAACGGTGAAACGTCAATTGCAAAAACAATGCGAGGAAAATTATTTGTTCGCGTTTTCCAAAGTGGTAGCCTCCGTGTTTATTTCGTTTGTACTTGGCGTCTGAGAGAAGTTTCCGCTCATCATTGACGCTAAATAGAAACTAAAAAACGTTAACATGCGAGGGGCGCGCGTTAACACAGGGCGCGCTTACCAACGAAAAAAAAAAAAAAAAAACCTCAGCATTTTGTTTTAGCACAGTGCAGAGCGCACACTCTGTCAGCGCCCGAAGACGTTCGTCCCCTCTACAAAGGTACATGGCACGCAGTAAACGCAGGTGTGATAGCTTGGTCTTGGAATTCTGATTCCGTATGAGATTCGCGATACACGCGGCGAACTGTAATGGCTGCGCGTCGTAGTTGTGTGCACCATGCCGTTCTTGCCGGTACACCAGTATGCTTTCCGTTGCCGCGGTAGGACATGACCAATTATTAATTTCGGCACTTTTTGGTACGAACAGAATTCGTAATATTGACATCGGTAGCACTTTTCGCCATTCTTTCTTAATTCAAATCTCTATTTATTTTGTGGCACTGTGGTTGATTTCATATAATGCAACATATTAAGAGGTCCCATAGTGGCTCACTGCAACAGGCCCTCTTTTACAGATTGCCACAAAAAACAACGAATCCAAAAAAAAGAACATTAGAAACAGGGTTGCTCAAACAGTTAAGTATGTTGCTAAGTTAACAATAATCACTACCTGTCAGAAAGAACTCGCCATCTGTAGCCTTACTGGCTACACGTGCAAAAACCAGCGAGGAAAAGTGGATATGTGTGTATGAAATGAAGCAGTGACAAATTTGCATATTACAGTGAATTGCTGTGCGTACAACAGCGACAGGCAGGGCAAAAAATAGGAAGCCATGGTTGGAGCATCGATTAGGTAAGTGATTAAACACTGTTTAAAGAAGGATAATTATCTCGTTGTCTTTATTGCCGCTGGTAAAGTATCCCACACTTTGATACCTGCGAAGGTGACCGTTGATCGGCAATTGCGAAAAAAAAAAATCAATCTTCGTTTAAATGTTGCGGTTCATATATTTACGCGTATATATCATCCCTCTGGAACCTTATATAGTTAGTTTTTATTATGAATAAAGATATCATAATGAATGACAACTCTGCGCACACACACACAAAAACATTCCGAACAGTCAATACCTTTCAAGCAGTAAGCCGTAAAAATAAATATAATATCCGGAACTACAGCACATAATAATAAAATTATGGTTCTATAGATACTATCGCAATAAAAAAAAATCCATGTTTGTTCATTTGAAAATGGCCGGGCCTTCCCTTCAATATCACATAGTTGCACGAGGACGCTGGTTCGATTCCCTGGCGCGGCGGCCGCTTATCTGATGGAGGCGAAAAGCAAAAACGTCCGTGCGTACAAGATTTCGGCGCGCGTTAAAGATCCCCAGGTGGTCAAAATTAATCCGGAGCCCTCCACTACGGCGCGCCTCATCGCCTGCGTTGCGTCGGCGCGTTAAACCCTACAATCAATAGCATATAGTTAGTTATAAACAGTAACAATAAATGTCCCGTATTTGTTATTCAAGAGGCTCGGTCACTCAATTCCGGCCGGATGGTTGTTTTGCCTTCATGGTCCTTTAAATCTCTGCCCCCCCCCCCCCCCCCCCCCCCCCCCGGTGGGGGGAGGTTTACTTTTGACTTTAGCAATGATTACTTGGTGTTCTTATGATTGCTTCAAGCTCCGTAGTGGTTTAAACGTATTTGCAACATTTATGCGAATGGGTGCATCTGGGCACCTAAACTAATGCGCAGTCCTGTACTGTGGCATGCCTCTTAGCCCACGGGGTAGCTTCGCTGCAGTAACCTCTCGGTTAGTTTTCTTTCCCAATATTTCAACAGTGAAGTACAGTGCTGCTATTCCTCGAGCCCGTGTCTCGCTTCCGTGGCGTATACCTGAATAACAGCGCGGGAACACCGGCACTCTATGGGACTGGTGGCAGTCCAAGCGCGAGTTTGCATTGCTCGAGTACGGCGTTCAGGGGTCTTTCTTTGGTTGCTTTTCTGTTTTCTTGAGGAAGCATCGGACACACGCAGTGCGTGCCGTCATTGCAAAGAGGAACCGATGGAGCGGCTCGGCGAAGGCGCCCTTGAACGACCTGTACGCCGCTTCACGTCAGCCCGGGCTGAGTTGTTTGTCAACGCGCGTGTCGGTATGCACGTTGCGGAGCGCCGCCTCACTGCTCCGGCTCAACAACGCCGGCAGAAGGCAGGCGCCAATGGACCCGCCTAGCAGCGAAGTTCTTCTAACGCGTACACATGCTATGCCGAGTGCCCCGCAACACCAACGGGGTAACGCCCGGTATCTACGCAAAAAAAAAAAAAAAAAAAAAAAAAGGAAAAGTTAGCGCATTTATTTGTTGTATAATAGCGTTAATGAAGATAATTCGTCGAAGGAAATTTTCACATAGCAATATGTGAAAGATAACAGCAACAAAATAATAAAAATGGCCGAACGAAATAAAAAAAATGCGTATCATACACTGTCCTCGCACGACGAATACAAAAAACGAACAGCTACGAGAAAACAGACCGAAACAAAAAAAAAAAACATGAAAAAGCACTACCCGTGCAACGCCCCGCATCTGCACAAAAATGCATATTAAGCAAAGGTAGCACATTTAATCGTTATATCATTGTAGATGTGCATTATTTGTCAAACGGACAAGCTTAAAATGAAGTGGTGCGGCGTGGGAATGCTTACGCTTTAGTAGGAAATTCTCGGAATTCCTGCACGTTTTTGTTTTGTTTTGTTTCTGTCATGCGCGAGTTTCATGAGCTGGAGGCAGCGTTTTGAAAGGTTGCCATATCGAGCACAAGTGGTTCAATTGCCGCTAGATATTTGCCTTGAGGAATGTCTCAAACTGAGAAGAGAAACAGACGTGCACATGTACTGACATGTGCGCTTTGGGAACGAGAATTCGAGAACGTAAGAGAATCTGTCCTGGATGTGGCTTTCCGGGAATTGTTATACAAGCGTGAAGGTTTTTCTCCAATTGGGAATGATGACCCTAAATGCACAAATCAGGGGCGAATGCCATACATCGTGGAAAAATTGTTTTGAATTCGTGAGCCAGTAATCTAAGGGTATTCCTCGGCTCCGTACTTGTATGGCCACTAGCGTCGGCTAAGACGAAAACAAAAAAATCCCTGGCCATCTCTACTAGTGTGAAACCTGGTTAGGGGCGTAGGAGTGTATAACTGTATTCTTGTCGCCTTGGTGTTTTTGCCAACGGAGCTGAAACTGTTGGGGGGTAGAGGTATACAGCTTTGCTGTAAAAGTCTCTTGTATTTGAAGCACGAAGCTCTCTAGCGTGAGGCATAAACTAGTGTACCGGTGTTTTTTTAGAACGCGTTACGAAGTGCTCCAACGCGAGGCGTAAACGAGTGTCCCGGTGTTTTTTTTTTTTAGTACGCGCTACGTTCCAGCGTGTGGCGTAAACGAGTGTCCCGGTGTTTTAGTACCGCGTGAGTAACGACGATTACGACGACGACGATGACGGCGACAGGAGACGCCAATAGCCCCAGCCTTTAGGGTTCTTCACCACTAAAATTGAGTTCTTTGATCCAGGGAGATAGTTGCAAAAGCGGAAATTCGCTAGGCTCACGTCATGAAAGCTACCCAGCGCTTATCCACAAGTATCCCATCCAGGATAACTAAAACCCGATAATAAAACAATTGTTTTCGGGGTTTTCTTGATTGGGATGAAGTAACGGCATGATTACAAATTCTATTGGATTGCCAAATTCCCAAATTCCAAATACCAAATGCCATTGGTTAACCTCAGTGATTGAAATATTCAATTTCGCTTGTTTGGTTCATATTGCACTGTTCGTGTTTCATTTGCCGCGATAGTACGAACGAGGAGAAATAATGCGCTGCTCTGAAAATAAAAATAACCATAAACGAAAGGTGGGAAGAAACGTGGTGTTCTTTTTTGAGGAATCGGGAGAATTGCGTTATACACACACACAATTTGTGTCTGGAACGGCAAGCTTGGAAATACCTAAAAGTCCAACCAAAATTAATCCCCCCCCCCCCTTCTTCCCAAAGAAAAAAGAAATCCCGGACCATCTCCACTAACGTGGAACCTGGTGAGGGGCGAAGCATGCAGTGTATAAGTGTATTATTGGTGCCTCGGAGTTTTTGCCAACTGAGAGGAAACCGTTAGGGGGTACAGGTATACAGCTTTGCTGTGAAGGACTCTTGTCTTTGTAGCACGACGCTCTCTAGTGCGAGGCGTAAACGAGTGTTCTGGTGTTTTTTAGTACGCGTGACGAAACGCTCCAGCGCGAGGCGTAAACGAGTTTCCGGTGTTTTAGTGCCGTGACTACATGAGACGCACGACGATTACGACGACGACGACGACGGTGACAGGAGACGCCAACAGCCCCAGCCCGTAGGGGGTTTCGCCCCTAAAACGTCCCTAAAACCAATGCGTTGTGGCTCACAAATTAAGTCGCAGTGTTCATGTTCAATTACTTTTCCTAAGTTGCAACTTAGACGGACTGCCTAAATCCGTACTGCTTGAGTAGGTACTAGCAGAGTCCCTTACTAGTGAGCCATAGCAGAGTGGAGCATGTCTTTCCCACATTGCGTGTTGCACAGTGAAGCATGGCTATCTAAGGAGGGAGAATGATTAAAGAAAACGGCTCGAACTCTTGGGCCGTTGAGGGAAAGTTAAAAGCAGCTGAGAGGAAGCTAGAAAGGAGCGTCATTTCGCCAACAAATGACGACCACCTCTGCCCATGCAGCGAAGCGGAGGCATGCGCCGAGGTGACACCGGGGATGAAAACAACGAAAGGCAACAGCTACTCCCACGTGCCGCAAGATAGGACAGCAAAACCAGTCGATAACCCGGGTACCAGTAAAGAGCGGCACGTGGCAGATGATAGCGTGGTAATCATTGCGGGAGATTCTGACATGAAGAGGAGCAGCGCTGCCATAGTGGAAAGGGTAAAGGGGGATAAGCGTGTGAAGGTGGGGTGTTTCCCAGGTCAAACGATGCAGACGATGATTACTGCAGCGAAGGGGCAGCTGGCCTTGTCTAGTAAAGCTAGAAACCTTGTGGTGATTGCCGCGGGGCTTAACGATGTTCTAAAGGGAGAGGAGGGAAAACTTGGCCAGGAGATAGCGAAGGGGGTAAAGGACCTGCGGGCGACGGCCCCAAATGTGCGCATTGCAGTCTGCGCCGTGGCGGAGGTGATGAAGCAGGGCGTGCACACAGAACGGGCAGCACTCGCTGCTAACAGCGAGATCGTGAGGTGCGGCAGGGAACTTGGGCTTGAAGGGATAGACGTGAACAGGGTAGTGGGCAGCATCGGACATAGGCAAGCTTTTCAGTGGGACGGGATTCACTTCAGCCCCAGGCTAGGAAACAAGGTGGGGTGGCGCTTAGGTGGGAGAGCGGTAGCTTTTTTAGGGGGCCCCGCGCAGCTAAGGAAGGCAAACTAGGAGACAAGGGGGAAGCAAGAGACGCATGCACACTCAACGCTGGGAGGCAGCCAGGCCTAGAGCTAAACGGAGAACCTACGGACGTAACTGAGAGCGTTGACAGAAGCCATTTAAGTGGAAACAATGGAGCAAACAATTCTGTGAAAGACAAAAACAGACCCCGTAAGCGGAAAGGGAAAAACAAATGCAATAAATATTTAATCAGCTACATAAATATGCAGGGAGGCAGAAAGCCGGATAAGTGGGTGGAAATTCAAAAGCAACTTGAACGGGAAGGAATAGACGTGTACGCATTAGCCGAGACTCAGCTCCGGGACCTAGAAGCCCCATCTATCATAGACGATTATGTCTGGGAAGGTTGCAACAGGACCACAGGAATGAAGAAAGGGGGAGGTGTTGGCATGCTCATTAAACAAGGGACCGACTGGCAGAGAGTGCATGAAAGTTGTAAAGAGCATCTATGGGTTAGAGGCACCATAGAGGGGAAAAATACATGGTTAGGAGTGGTGTATCTGTGGACCGGAAGTAGTGCTAGGGAGGAAAATGAGGAAATGGTAAACTGTTTGAGAAGACATATAAACGAGTTCAAAGATTCGGGCGAAATAATCATAGTTGGAGATATGAATGCCCATATAGAAGGTTTGGATGGATACACAGACCACAACGGTTCTCTAGTGATAGATTTATGTCAGGAAAACCGGCTTGTAATAGTAAACACGGAAAGCAAATGTGACGGACAAATAACGTGGGGAAGCGGTAACAGACAGTCCAGCATGGACTACAGTTTAGTATCGGAGACAGTATACGGAAGGCTGCGGGAAATGAGGATAGATGAAAATGGAACAGACAGCTTAGGAAGCGACCACAAGCGGTTTAGCTTGCACTTTGGAGGCGCAACCCGGACAAATGCAGAAATAGGTACAATAGGAGAAAATAATTTGAATAATGAGCAGTTAAAGGTCATCGCTGATAGATTGGAAGATGAAATCAATAAATACCCAGGCAAAAATTGGGATTACGACGAAATGATTTCGTTCATAAAGGGTAAAATGAATGAAGCAAAGGAACGAAACCGATGGAACGGGAAGAGACAGCCGAGAAGCTGGTGGAATAAGGAAATAAAAGAGGCTATTGACCAGCGAACAAAGGCGTCGAGAGAACATAGAGAAGCAAAAAGAACTGGTATGGAACCGGAGGTAGTGAAGGAGAGGTGGGATATCTACCTTGGGAAAAAACTAGAAGTGCAGAAAATGGTGCAAGCAAAGATCAAGCAGAAAAGCGAACAATGGATGGCAGAAATACGGAAGAAGGACAAAAGCGCATCCAAGAAGTTTTGGAACCATGTAAAATCACTAAGCTCAAAAAACGATAACCATCAAAAATTCCTGATTGATGAGGAGTAGGAACATTTAGGAGAGCACACGTTGGCGCATATTCATCGAGTGATTAGTGAGAAGTTTAGGGCAATAGTGGTAGGGAAACCTGCACCGATAACATCAGCGCCACAAAAGACTGCGGAAAGGGAAATAAGTTTGAGCAACCTTGATTGGAAAAAAGCAGAGCAAAAGGTTTCCCCCCAGACAGCAGTGGGCCCGGACGGAATACCAATGCAACTGATAAACCTACTTGGACCTAAAAGTAAGGAATCGTTTATGAGGGCAATAGATAAGGTGATAGAAACCAAACAAATACCAGAGGACTGGTTAGAAAGTAGGATGAATTTAATATATAAAGGCAGAGGAGACAAAGCCAGTATTGATTCATACAGACCACTCACAGTAACGTCAGTTGTCTATAGATTCGTAATGCAGGCGATAAAATCAGAAATTCAAGCATGGATGGAAGAAAATGAAATACTTGGGGAACTGCAGAATGGATTTAGACAAGACAGGCGACTGGATGACAATCTGTTCGTGATAACGCAATGCATTGAAATTGCGAAAGCACAGAATAGACCACTATGGATTACGTTCTTGGACATTAAAGGGGGCATATGACAACGTAAACAGAGAACGGCTGTGGGGAATGCTGAAACTCCAGGGATTAGATGACGAGTTAGTACAGTTCCTTATAGCAATCTATAAAGACATTAGAGTGTACCTTACTTGGGAAGGACAGAAATGCGCCCAGCAGGTCAACATCCATCGGGGACTGAAAAAGGGATGCCCTTTGAGCCCAATACTGTTCATGCTTTACATGGCAGGGTTAGAAAAGAAACTGGAAGAAAGTCAAGTAGGGTTTAGCCTAACCCATATGCTGCAAGGCGAAGTGGTACAACAGCATATTCCGGGAATGTTATACGCAGACGACATTGTTCTTTTAGCTGATAACCAAAGAGATATGCAGCGGCTAATAAATATTAGCGGCCAGGAAGCCACTGACCTCGGGTTAAATTTCAGTGCAGAAAAATCAGGAATAATGGTTTTCAATGACGCTACCACCGACGTAGTGTCTATCCAGCAAGGCGAATTACCTAGAGTGAAGGAATATAAATATTTGGGAGTGTGGATAAACGAAGGGGATAACTACTTAAGAACTCACGACGAGCAACTTAAGGTTACGGGAAAGCGAAACGCAGCTATAATGAAGCATAGAGCTCTGTGAGGGTATAACAAATATGAAGTAGTAAGAGGAATGCGGAAAGGAGTAATGGTTCCGGGTCTCACGTTTGCGAATGCTGTACTCTGCTTAAAATCAGACGTTCTATCAGGCCTTGAAGTAAACCAGAGAACGGTAGGACGTTTGGCCTTAGGCGCGCATGGAAAAACAACTAACGAAGCAGTCCAGGGAGATATCCATATCCGGGCTGGGCGTCGTTTGTAGTTAGAGAAGCTCAGAGTAAAATATGCTTTGAGATGAGGTTGAGGGCAATGGATCAACGAAGGTGGGTAGCTAAGGTTTTGGACACGCAGTGGTTAAGAAAGACTAGAAGGCTAACGATGAAATACGGAAAGAACAGTGGAGAATCCAAAACAGCCAAGTTAACCAAAAAAGAGGCAAGGCAGATTGAAACGAATAAATGGAGGGAAAAAATGGAAGCTAAAACGTCGTTAGAGATGTACAGGGCTGAGAAAATGAACATCAGAAAGGGAAATTTCTACGATAATTCCCAGGGCAGTGCTTAGCTTTTTGAGGCTAGAGCAGGTTGCCTGCGAACGAAGAGTTTTGTGGGGAAGTATTCACAAAATGATGGGGTATGCCTGGTCTGCGGAAAAGAAACAGAAACTATGCGGCACATAGTGTTAGAATGTGAGGGTATCCATCCAAATCTACATGAAGGGAATATTGGGCTTCCAGAAGCCCTAGGATTTAAGGGTATCAGAGAGGAAGTTAACTTCAAGGCTGTCGAGGGGACGAAAAGAAGATTAGAATGCTGGTGGACGAAAAGCAGAGAGGGGAATATTGCCTAGGACAGTTACCACCTGTAACAGGGAAAAGAAAATATTTCGGGCCTAATAAGCTTTAGTGCCTGCCCTAAGCAGCGCTAGTATTAAACCAAGAGTGTAAAACATGGTTATATTAGTCCTTTTTGGTAAGATGACATGTCATCACCCCGCTTCAAAGGGGAAACCAATAGCAATCATCATCATCATGCTATCCAAAGTATCCCGAAACGAATTTTAGGACAATTAGCCACTAAGACGGCTCTACAATTGCGCTGGGTTTTAATTAATTGCTGCAATTACTTAGTTCACGGCGAAGTCGTAAACGTTATAGAATTACTGTCTGCTGTGGCCCTCTACGGAGGGAGAATGGTTACAGCAAACGGGTATAACTGCTGTTTTGCCGGAACTACCCGGAAACGAATTATACGGCAATTAGCTGCTAAAACGACTCTAACATTACGCACAAGAACGAAGCCGAAGGTAAACGGAATCTTGGTAAAGACAACCCACAGGTCCGCTGTGTTTCACCAGATTTCACATTGGGCGGAACGGGGTTTAGTTGAAAGCGAAGCTTTAGTGTCTTCACTGATGCCGCTGTACGCCAATACGCCGTGCAGGAAGGTCAACCTTCTCTGACGATGATGATGAATGATCGTGGGTGAAGTGAAAGAAAAAAAAACGCTTCCCGTGGCCGGAATCGAACCCGGGTCCCTGGCGTTATGAAGCCGGTGTCTATCCGATTGACATGGTGAAAGAAAACGCCAAGCAGCAGGTACCGATTCTTTTTAGTTAAATGCTTTATATATTTAGTATCACTTGTTCCACATAAAACAGTTTTTTCTTTGCGCTATTTGCCCTTAGTCAGCCTTGCGCCATAAAAACCTAGTCATCATCATCAGCAGGTACCGATTCGCGCCGCACACCCTAAACCCAAAAGTTAGGCCTACGGAGTGCACACCCGAGAATTGCTGCGGGTATTCCAGAAAAGTGGTGCGTATACTTCCAGATGAGTACACACTCGCCGTGCGGGATTGGCCAACCAAAGAACCCATCTCGAGAAACCCGCCGCGGTGGCTCATTGGCTAAGGCGCTGTGGTGCTGAGCACGAGGTCGCGGGTTCGATTCCCGGCCGCGGTGGTCGCTTTTCTGAAGGAGTCGAAAAGCAAAAACTCCCGTGTATACGAGATTTCGGCGCGTGTTAAATATCTCCGGGTGGTCAAAATTAATCCGGAGCCCTCCACTACGGCGCGCCTCATCGCCTGCAGCGTTGCGTCGGCGCATTAAACCATACAAGCAATCAAATAAATAAATACATCACGAGAAAGCTTCGCGTTCAACCACCATCGTCGTTAGACGGAAGAGCGCGTGACTTTTTTTAATTTTACATCCTACCCACCCCACTGGACTTACCCCCTGCACATTTGAAAGGAGAACTCTCAGCAAAAAATAAAAAAATAAAAATATGAACCCACTGTTACAAGCTAGAACGCTGTAATGAAGAAAGTCGACAGGGCCCCTATCATACGGAACTGCTGTGAGATATTGTTAGTGTAGTAAACTCAAAATACCAACGAACCGTCAGTGAGTCATGTGGGAACGTTATTAACTTATAGAAACAGCGAGTTGGAGAGCGGGTGGTTGAGTGAAAACAGCGTACTGAGTTGACCCTTACTGCATCTGGTAGTTTCCACTAGGTCCGTGCGAGCGGGGCAAGGCCGTTTCACATCGCGCTACACAAAAGACTATATATATGAAGCCTACCTGCTGCAAGCGAGTGAAAGTAGGAATAAAGAAGGCTGCAATTTGATATCTTCCCTGTTTGCAAACCGGAGTGAAGAGATGAGACCGAGAAGCGATCAGCAACCGCGTGTGTAGACGTTCCGTAGACCGCGTGTGCTGCGTGGTGTATTCAGCTGCGCGGGGGCAGAGTTTGCGCGCTAACGGCACGCATCCATCTGCGCCGCTGTCCGCCGTGCTTCTCGCAGACCGGGCCCCTATCGGTCATCGCCAAGGGCTTCTGCCACTTGCTGCCCTCTTCCTGTGGAAGCGCCCGGCGCACGCTGGGTCTGCAAAAGCACCTGGCGGCCCATCTTCAGCCGCCGCGTATCGATCATCACAGTGCTGTTCCGGATGGGGGTCTGTTCGCGGCAGGCGCGGGAAAGGAGCCGAGATTGCATGCGGCGGCCTATTGTGGCTTTCATGCCCCGTTCATCAGTACCGAAAGCGGAAGATTCTTTTCATGCGTTCTGGTGAACCGCGCTATATTTGATCGAGCGCTGTGCTTTACAGCAAGCGATATAGTGCACCCTCGAAGGGTCGAAAAAAAAGAAAGCGTAAGAAGGAAAACCGAGTAGTTTGAGTATAAAGTACGTACGAGTTATCCCACTGTGAGATTATGGATTCGAATTGAACGACGACATTCTTTATTTGTCGCTACACGCAGCCGAAGTAAACTTTTATTTGACAGCCAGGTCACCTTTATTCGTTTTCGCATGGGAACAAATACGGGAAAGGGAAACCACACGACAGCGTCCTGAAGCTCAATGCTGGAGTAAAATTGTAGATTGCTGCCTAGTCCTTCATTTTTGCCAGAGAACTACCCCCAGCGGTAAGGCTTAACTTTTTTTAGTTCGTGCAAGGGAGACTTGCAATTAGTAAAGATGGACAAAGCGACACGCAAAACAACATATACAGATGCTCTTATATGCCAGTTCTCTCTTTGTCGTCTCTCCCTTTGTATTTGTTCCTTATTGATGCAAGCTTAAACGAAAGTTGTAACCCCACTAGCTGAAGAGCAAGCCTGGTTAAACCTGCGGGCGCTCCTTGATTGGAGGGTTTTCATGCTCTTTCCAGAGATGGCGCACCACGGAAGCGCCAAGCGGTTCTTTCCGATACGTTGTGTCAGGATCGACATCCCCACTGCGCGAAAACGTTCAATGCATTCGAGTTACGATGCACATGCTAAGCGCTTGTGAATAACCATAGTCTATATGGTAGTGGTACTATTATATAAGATCCAGTGACGCGGCCAGATTGGCATTGGTGCAGTAAGCATGACACCGGCAGACGTGGCCAGGGCGTTTTTAACAGCTCTAGAGCAAATAGATGTGCACTTTGAGATGATTCCTCGTATTTTGTTTTGAAGCAGCAGGCTTCAAGCTTTCGTTCAGTGCGTCGTTAGAAGCGGAAGCAGAATACTGTAATTCTCTCGCTTTTGTGACTTATATAACGACGCCCCACTTTTACATTTAACATTTAACAGAAAAATTTCGCGCGGTGGATTAAAGGAATGGACCGAAATCCCTCGGGTAATTCTACTAAGGGAAATGACCTGACATCTTGCAACCAGAGGACTTGCTGCCCCACTTTCCGGTATGGAGTGGGAATAGAATGGACGTCGCCGTTGCCCAACTTTTGTTTGTTCCTAGAAGGACTTGGAGGGCCAGCTGGTGTGGAACAAGAGTTTCTCCTCACCTATGGCGCGCGGGATTGAGAAAGAAACACTCCCTTCAGTACGTTAGGAATGCCAGCATCCTTCTTGCTTGCTTTCCCGCTTCCTTTCCTGTTGGCTTGCGCATTTCTCAATGGAGGCGCTCAATTTTGCTTTTATGTACGCCTTCTCCACCACACGCCGTACCCCAATCCTGCTGTTCTCTTTGCGACTTGAAACAGCGTG
Source organism: Haemaphysalis longicornis (assembly GCF_048455015.1). Classification (NCBI taxonomy): domain Eukaryota; kingdom Metazoa; phylum Arthropoda; class Arachnida; order Ixodida; family Ixodidae; genus Haemaphysalis; species Haemaphysalis longicornis. The sequence continues at coordinate 272,530,095 of NW_027526203.1, forward strand.
GTATTGAGGTGAGGTGCAGCTATCAGCAGCTCTTAACCTGAAAGAAGACGGATAAGTAGGACGTTTAAACTGGGAAGTGAAGGGACAAGTAACCAGCATTTTTATTTTAACTCAATACATCTCCGAATTTCTCAGATCAGCAATGAAACGGAAGGAGGTGGAACTAAACGTGCTCAACTGCTTCGACTGGATGCTCGATCATTAGGCGGTAGAAGGGCGCCTGCCGAGAGAGTTGCGGAGAAGTGAGGGGGGGGGGGGGGGGGTGGACGTCACAGTGTGCTGACTGTTGCTTCTTCTGCATTTGGATGTTTTTCACACGCCGCGGAGTTTTTGTTGAATTTCCCCCGCATAAAACAGTCATTACGCGCATGCAGCATTTTTCAGCTTTGGACCCATATCTTGCGCCAGCGCACCCTATGCACACTCAAGCGCTTTTGAGAAGTCACTGAAAACGAGGGAGCGAGGGCATTCGGTTCGTATTTACATCTCCCAAAGGTTCGCCTTCCATAGAGCTCGCGGCTGATATGAAGCGACTTGAATAGTCCATGTTTGGGCTGTCCTTGGGGGATAGAAAGCGGTTGTTTCTACGATAACAAACGGGTAGAGACGGGTCCACAGTCGCACGGGAATACTTTTGGAGCGGTATAAGTTTTGAAGCAACAAGCGTCCTCGGTGGGCCATAAATGTGTCCCGTCCAGTGTCGTAAACTTTACCCGGTGCCGTTGCTGCTGCCGCGAAAGCGAGTCAGCATGCCGCCGTTTGTTGCAGAGCATGAATTGGCGCACTCTCGGTGCTAAGTGCCGTAAAAGTCTTGTTCCTTTCCAACCGGTACTTATACTTATAATTCACCGCGATGCCCAGGTAAATGCCCCGCGCGAAGCGAAAGCCTTCGAGACATAACGAAGCGTTGTATATGCCCTGTGGGAGGCTACAAGCGAGCTGTGTTAATCGTGGTTATTGCACTTCTCACCTTTTAGGGAATTGCGTTGGACGCTTAACATTACAGGTGAAAGGCAGAGCGGTCTGTCGGCACAGGTTCGCCAAGAGGCTGCTCTGCTGGGCGTATTCGCCATTGTTCTTGGTGTGCTCTGTGGCAAGAGGGCAGAAAAAATTTCTTGTGCTACTGTTCCCAGTATACAACACAACGTTAAACATCGAAAAGAACGCCTATGCGACTGCTAAGAGGAAACGCTTTAGAACTGGGTCACATTTTTGGGCCGTGGCGGAACCACGCTGACGCGGCGATGGGGGTAAAGGCTCTGTTGACTTTTATAAATGACTCCGGGTTTTCAGAGGTTCTCTAACCCCGCGTCCCCAGACATTGTTGTCTTATTGATTTTTTGCTCCGCTTCAATTTTGTTTAATTTTATCCTCCTCCTTATTTACTAGTTCTTTCGCCCCACTGTATTCACTGAGATCCGAATTATCGAGCACCGCCGTTAGTGGGACTAACGGCGGTGCTCCATATCTCTTCCGCATCCATTAAACCTTCGTCTCTCTCTCTCTCTCTCTCTCTCTCTCTCTCTCTCTCTCTCTCTCTCTCTCTCTCTCCTCTCTCTCTCTATCTCTCTCTCTCTCTCTCTCTCTCTCTCTCTCTCTCTCTCTCTCTCTCTCTCTCTCTCTCTCTCTCTCTCTCCTCTCTCTCTCTCTATGCGGGAGAGGAAGAAAAAAGGGCCCTGTAGCCTGGAGGCAGCAAGGAGCAAGGGGGGGGGGGAGGAACAAAATAGGGAGAAAAGTTTGACGTTTAGCTACACGGTGCCCCGTGAAAAGCCGGAATGAACGCGCTGACATGACGGCGACATTATACAATTTTACAGAAACTATGTGCGTCGCAACCAACTTGCGGGGCTTACTATACCCAAATAAGAGCAATAAAAAGGCACATTTGCGGTAAGTAAATCATTGCCGTACACTAACTGCGTAAAATAACCGTCTGTACTTTTACGCAATAATTAAGTAACGCCGTGTAAAAGTGTTAATTCCAGGAATTTCGGACATATGCTGAGCACTTGTAAGCACTGCTCTGTGTTTATTTAAATTGTTTCCGCTGCCTCCTTTATAACTGATTGACAAAAGGCTGCTGTTGATTCCCACAAAGCATATATTTGTTGATTGATTATGAGATCTAACACCTTACGCATTTGTGTCAACTTCCTTAATTTTATTGCAACTATACACCTATTTCACACCCTTTCAAAACCCCGAAGAAAATTGAGGGTGTTGGAGTCGGGCAACGCTGTTTTAGCCACACAATAATGGTGTACACCTATAAATTAGGGCGTTGGATCGTAAGAAAAAGGGCTTAATGAGTTCCCGACATTCTTATTCCACTTATACTACACCTTGTTTTGGCGTTAAGGGTGTAAAAAAGTTTAGTTTGCACGCTGCACAGTGTTTACACCGCTTTCTTCAATACGTCCGCACGCGGGTGACAGCATTTGGCTTTTCTTCAGCCTTGCCCCACATGTCCGAAAACCCGCAGGTCGTTCATCGACCAGCATGCGGAACCTTTTTGTCCAACGAGGCGCAGTTTTCGGGAACAGGCAGCGTTGGTGCGGAGCGTTTGTGCGGCGCAGCAGAGTGATCCACCGGAGTGACTGCATCGTTTGGATGCGCTCATCTGCTTGCCTGAATTTTGAAGTTGCGCCGATTTTTTGTCATACTTGTGAGCTCATTGTGCGCTGTCTGTCAGCTTTATTATTGTACATTAGTTGTGGAGTGAAAGTTTAACTAAATTTTTCATGTATTAAAGAATCACTGTGCGTGTTGCGCAGTCGTGGCCGAGTGGTTCAGGCGTTGGACTCGAAATCCAATGGGGTCTCTCCGCTCAGGTTCGAATCCTGGTTGCCGCGGTGCTTCTTTTTTCCACCGATTATACACCTGATTGATCGATTAAGAGGTTTAACGCGCCGACGCTACACAGCCAATAGGTGCGCCGTAGTAGAGGGCTCCAGATTAATTTTGAACATCCGGTGATCTTTTACGTGCGCCAAAATCTCGGAACACACGGGCGTTTTCGCTTGTCGCCTCCAATGTATATATTTCTAAACATGCAAGTTTCAAGTAAAAAAAAAAGCCTTATAGCTTTAAAAACTTTAAATTGGTATCATACAGTCCAGCAGCGGCACTATTAAAGACACTTCGCTGTAATTTGGAGTTATGAGAAAAGCAGTGTGTGGTACATCACGTTTAGTATAATCATTATATCGGTGTTTCATATCAGTCCCCCTTGTTGATGACCACACGGGAGAAAGCACTTTGTAAAGCTATCACATAATGCAGCATAAGTGCATAAGTGTTTGGTTTCGCTCGCATTAACTCATAAACTTGCACGTCACAAGACAAAAAGCATGATGCTTCCTCATTTGTTTTCTTAACCATAAAATTTATCTACATTTTCGAATTTATGATCGTAGCAGGAAATTTAGGTAATTACAATGTCGGAGGTGTCTTGATTGCACAGCTCTTCTTAATATGTACGTGTCAGCAAATGAATGAAGTCCTAATATAGTCGGTTATTTCACTTACGTGATAAGTTTTATTAAATACCCCGCGGTTGCTGGATATTTTGCGTCTTCCAAAAATAAATCAAAATTGTTTTGAAATTTCTATTGTAACTGATCTCACCCCACAGCAAAAAGAAAAAAAGAAGACAGGATGCGGTTATGTTTTCAAGTATGTCTGTTCACTTTGCACGCATCGGCGTTTTGAAAAAAGTTTGTAGAATACTTGTGTATTGTTTTCTATATCGGAACGAGTGCGTGTCTCGGTATGGGTAACTGCGAGATTCAAAATGGGTAGGTGATCACTTGTACTATTCTCGTTTCATACTTTTTGAATATGCTAAGTCTAGCCGATAGAAATATGCTCAGGTTGTGCGTAGCTCCCTTTTTAATGGAGCGCCTTATATATCCGATCGAAGTCTGTGCATGATCATTCGGTATGCTCCCTCTAAAGGTTAGCGTAATCGTTTTTAATACGTTATTAAAAAAAGATGCTGAACTATTTGAACTGGTGCTTATCTTAACGGTGATTCCACCACCGTTCGATATTTGGTTATGTTCGCATGTTTGTAAACAAAATGTTTCTGCATCACTGAAGCTGGAATACAGTGTCTCCGTAAAACATGTTGAACGAATCCCACAAGAAATGTGGAAAACACTGCACTATATATTTAGCTTTGCCTTTGAGCTTATGCACGTTCACGTAATATAAGGATGAAGTAATAATTTATTATTCATTTATTTTTTGCTTATTCTTACACCTATTTTTGCGCTACAGTTGGACCATTACACCTAAGTGCCGACAGCTCAACGCAACACGCTTTTTGAGTACAGCGGTCACAACACCTCACAGTGTAGGCTGCTGAGATAGCGCTTACTTTTAAATGCAGTGCGCTGCACGCCCGTGAGCAGTCTTGCTTCTGCTTTCGGTGTTACAGCGTCTGTGGCCTCTGTAAGTCGTTGACAAAAATGTACTCCAAAACAGCTCGACCTTTTACTATGTCGGTCAGGTTCGCCTAACGCCCCAAGTGGTCTGCGCATTTTCGTTTTGTTTCTTCGTGTTTGGAGGTCACTTCGACAGAAATGCACTTCGGCTACAAGCCCCATGGTCATGCAGTGCACAGAGGGCAACACAGAGTAGTCAGCTTAATAAAGCGGCACGAAAGCAGGTACGGAAGGAGGGCGTTATAGGGGAATGATGGGAGCCAAATTAGCCAGCGCTGGCGGGGTAAGTGCATTCAACGCGCGAGGCTGGGGCGCCCGCTTGCCACTGTGTTGGCTTTCCCGCATTGCTCAATTTCCGGCCACCGCCGGCAGGCATGGCTTACGAAAAACCTTTCACTTCCTCGACCCGGCGGGCTGTGTGCGGTGCTTCTGGGCGCCTGCCTCCTTTCTTCGGTTGTGCCAAAACATTGATCGTTTGCATCGGCCGAGTGCTCGTCACCTACCCCCCCCCTCCCCCCCCCCCCCACCTCTGCCTCCGCCCTTCAAGCGCTTTACGAGCTCGTCGTCATCGATTTCCCGAAGCATTACATGGCGAGAGCCGTTCGCACTTACACTTCGAACTGTTATGTTTCGCTTTGTGCAACCACGAGACAGCGAGGTAATATAGATTTATCGAAGGAAGGTAGGTGGGTCCGCCGGAGAAATTTATTGATTTGACTTGCAACCCTCTGAAAGAGCGGGGAAGGTGGACCAAATAATGTTGCTACGAAATCCCCCACGACCGCGACGACTAAAGGGAGGTGAAATCCTAACGGCGCAATGTTTGTGTCTGATCAAAGTGCAGCCAAGCGCTTTCGATAAATATAGGCAACTTCGCGTGTGACAGGTATACTTTCATTCTAATTAGGAGCTGCCTGAGGTGTACTCATCAGCTCAGTATGCACAGCCTTTATTTAGTACTTCCATGCGTGTGAGCCCTCCTGTTGCCCTGCCTATTCGGGGCGTAACTGCCTAGCGGAAATCAACACGAATTTTTTTACCGCTGGTAATTGTTAAGGAGTACGTGGAAGAACGGGGGGTGCGGCCCTCCGGAAGTTAGGGGGACAGTGGGGGGAAGTAATGATGCAGCTACAGGAAGACATGGTTTCGTCGGCTGATATATGATGGAGGGTGTCGAAATACTGGGCCGCTTGCCTTTTTCCTGCTCGACAAGTATAAATGATCGGTGTGAGAACATCCCGAGCCACATCGGGCAGTACCTATATGGCAGATCTTTATAGTAGCCTCCGTCGTATAGCTTTGCCAGGGCGCCAGGTCCTTCATTGCCGCTGTTCTGGTGTGTGAGATTGTCTATCCAGCTTGAAATTTGCTCTGGGCTTGGCTGTGGAGCTTTACCACAACGGCACGTTCGCTATAGCCATGTCTATTTCATGGTTAATCGACAGCCTGCAATATATTAAGGGCTGGCATCTGGATCGTCACGATTACCACTGCCAGGTACCTGTATCTGCGCTCAAGCTTGGCCACAAGACGAAAGCCAGCCAGCTCCCCAGCAGCTCGATGTCTGGTTCGCTCCAGGCTTCCGCTGCGCTTAAGTACTGAGCTATCAGTCTGGGTCTGGAGGTGGCATGCCACGACGTCTGGAAGTAAGGCCTCCGATTGCAGAGCGGCATTTGGAGGGCTTCGGCTGGCCGGAGTCTGTTTCGTGGTAATCGGAAGGGCCTTGCTTATGTCGGGAGGTGGCTGCTAGATGTAGATGGTCTGGAGGTGCAACGGGAAGCTCAAAGGCCGTGATGAGCGACATCGTTCTCAAAGCGCTGCAGGAATGCAGCACCATGAGCATGTTGCTGTCAGTCCTCTGGGAGCGGCGTCTGGTTCGTCTCTTCCCTCCCCTTTCTGTTGGTGTCTCCATAGAGGCTGCTTGAGGGTGAAACCACACTCTTCGAACTCGTCGTTCTCGTGAACTGCTTGTATCCTTCATCGTCGTCCTGCCCGCTTCTTTTTTCTCGGTTTAGCATCCTCATCTACTCAGTTATGCGGTATCTCTCGCAATAGTCTTTCCTTCGGGCCACTCTTTCGCGACAGGTGCCAGAACGTGATCACGCCTGTTAATGGTGTCGCATTCAACTCTACTTTTAGACCGCGGAATTTTGAGAGAAACTTTCTTTGGTTTGCTTTTGTTCGAGTGCAGTATACCATCTAGGAGGCCTTGAAGAGGCGTTTTTACACCAGCGTTTGTCGCCTGGTGTCGTTTATTTTGTTCAGTCTTTGAGCATATCTTACATTAAGGAATATAGGAGGATTAATACGCCTGCTGCACGGCCGTTTCGAAGGCCTTCGAACGCATTATCCACTATCCATCGAGTGGCACATCGAAAATCCATTAGGTGTACTTGTAAGGGAGTAGTCAGTTGTCAATTGAAAGTGCCTGTGGAACGCAGGAATTAGTGTCATAACCAATGAAGTGAAAGTTCCCTTCCATCTCGCGACATAACCGAAGTGTCGCGAAAGTTTCGATCATCAAGAGAAAGGACAAAGGGTTGCGAAATACAGATACTATCGTTGAGGCGATCGTGCGCGTTAACGGCAAAAGTTCCAGGGGCTTATGTAAAGGGCGTGCAAGGGGGAGCCGACGGCCTACATAGAGGACATCATCCTCTTTTGAAACGGGGAGAAGTGAAAGCTACCTCCCCTGCGGATTGTTTTCCCTTCGAGGCGCGCTTTTCTCTGCAAGAAAACGCCGGTGCGCGTACGCGTCGAGCCTGGGAATAACGCATCTCGCGGAAAAGCTTTTCTTAAAAGAGCGTTTTCTTAGAAGAAATGCAATTCTCGTGATCGCATCTCGTCGTACTCTTTTATCTCCCTGTTCCAACAATACACGGCAGCGCTTCTGGAACGAATGAACGCTCCATCTATCCGTCTTGATCCAGTCGAGACAAAGACGGAGGTAATAATCTGCGCGTGTGTGGTGCTTTTTCGAAGACTATACCACAGGTCTCATCACTGAATAACCATCCTTTTAAACCTGTCCTCAACGATACATCTACGACCCAGCTATTCTCAAAATGTCCATCTGTTTCTTTGCCCAACTCACTGAGGGTGGGAGAGGAAGCTTCGGGTCTTTCCGTTGAGTTTTTAGGTGTACGCACATCATCATCATTTTCTGACGTTGTACCACCGTGGCAACTGGAGCCTGTTTGTTGTGATGTTTCTTTTATGAAAATGGGTAAAAGCAGAGTTTCGAGTGCCGCGATTCTGCAGCACTTCTTGTCCCTGCAAGATAAATATAAATGTGCCGAATTTTACAGTGATGCCTTGAAAACTTCAACTATGGTGTCTTGCGCCGCTCATGTTCCTAACTTTAATTCTCGCAGAACCATGAGCGTACACACCACTATCTTCTCAGCAGAAGCCTATGGTATTTTAATCACCGTTCAGCACATTCTTAAAAAACAAATTCCTAAGTCCGTCATCTTTACAGACTCTTTGAGCGTTGTGCGTGCATTGTCATCACACAGACCCTGAAAAAACTACATTGTTAATCTAGTTTTTAATGCCATAATGTCTGTGTATGGTAATAATTTTCAACTAATCCTGTGCTGGGTTCTAGGCTATGCTGGAATCGCGGGGAATGAGACCGCGGATTGAATGGCCGCTGCTGCTGCACTTGCAAACACAGTGGGCGTAACAACAATACCCTACACCGACCTCAAGCCACACATGAGACAACACCTTCGCAAAACATGGCCAGCCAACTGGGCTACACAGACAGACAACACGCTATACATAATAAAACCACGCATAGGATGATGCACTACTGACTCACACAACAGATTCATCGAAATTGCCATAGCTAGATTACGGATAGGCCACATACACGCGACACACTCCCATCTGCTCACTGGATCTCCAAGACCCTTGTGTAGCAGGTGTGGGGAGGGCCTATCCGTAATTCACATCCTCATTACACGCAAAGCACTCCACAGAACAAGACTCAAACATTTCCCACAACTATACAGACAACACATTCTACTACACCCAGCATTGTTTTTAGCGGATGATCCCATGATTCCTCTACAACGCACTTTTAAGTTTCTTAGCGAAATCAAATTTTTGCACCTCATTTCCTATCACGCGTAGTTTTTGCACCAAATTTCATGCCATGCACTATCACACCCTGGCCTTTTCCACCAGCCACCCTCATTGTCTTTTACTGATTTTACTGATTTTAATTTTTGCTTTTCTTGAGCAATTTTAGAGTTTACATCTTCATCCGCCATACATAACCATTGTTAGGGCGCTCTTTGCCCTAGTTGGCCTTGCGCCATAAACATCCAAGCATCATCGGCAACCACATATTCTAAGCACACCGAGCATTTAAAGCAATAGCACAATCATTTTGAAATCGAACTATCGGAACCGGTAGTCTCCAGAAAGGAGATTATGTATACTAATTTTCTTGTTAATTTGCTGAATACTCTGATGACCCCTTTTACTTCGGGAATATACGTCGCTGTTGAAAATTGAAAGCCTGTAGCTACGTACTATGCGGTTGAAACCAGTTTTAACTAGTACACAAAAACCCTCCTGCGCTTTGCAACCCGAGAGTTTCTCACTTTTTCCCTACGGCTACGGAGTTGTGATATTGAACCCAACGACGCGGGTTCGATTCTCAACCGCGGCTGCTGCTTTCCTGATGGAGGTGAAAAGCGCGAACTCCCGTGCGTCGGAGATTTCGGGGCACATTAACGATCCCCACGTGGTCGAAATTAATCCGGAGCCCTCCACTACGGCGCGCTTCATTGCTTGTGTAACGTCGGCGCGTTAAACCCCATAAGGGCCATAACCAATCAAATCAATTTTCAGCGGCGCATCGCGACTGGTCGACGGACTTGCATGAAATACGGACCGGTACTGGGAGCGGGAAACGCATGCCCAACTGCGTCGTTTTCCGCTCTTGTTTCGCCCTTAACAGCTTCATCTGCATTTGTCATAAAATCAGCGAATGAACTCATTGTAGTCGCCTGTGCCTCGTTCGACTACCCGAAAAGCTGCTATTGCTTTTAGAATGAGTGGCAATCCGTGTATAGTACAGAGCACATGAGAGAAGGATCATGAATGGTGGGAAATTACTACTAGTTGTAACTAGTAACGAAGACTTTGCCAAGAAATGTTCGACAAATTCTCGCACCTGAAGAGACTGTTGTTAGTCCGATTAAGGGCGTGAAGCGCGAAGTTTTGCACCTTCGGAGACTCCATTTCATTTATTTTTTCTCAATAAATAAAGTTTATTCTCTCTCTCTTCGGTAGAGAATGTCCACACGTGGAAGTGCGTGTATATTTTATTTATATAATATCATTGATTTCACACCCCCATGGCCAGAAGCTGCACTGCAAGGGGAGGTACGATCCATTGGGAACAAGAAAATGCAGCAATAATTAAGCGCTTAATTAAGGAACCACATAGCCGATCTAGGTTGTTCCTGAAGTAACAATAGTGCAGGTGCAGCTTTCCGCTTCATGGCTGTTTTATAAGAAGGGATTATTCAGCGTAATGCACAATATTTTCGCACAGCTCATATTGAAAGTGGAAGCTTGCCTTGCGCAGTTGCAAGTGAGGCACGTTGGTCTACCAAGTTCCAGAGCCCTGGAAACTATCAGATTGAAATCTATGTGCTGCAACTTTTGACAATGAATTACAAAGAGTCCATAGTCTCTCTTAGTGTTTTACCAATTCGTTGTCGAAAGTACAGAAAAGGCTATAACAGAGTTTATATCAAAGTCAACCTTTTTGCTCTGTGTGAATTATTTCTTTTCTGCTGTTGAATGGCTTTTGAGCAACAAAGTGGGGATGACTAAGTAATACGAAGCTGACAGTGGTGCTCAATGGCGGGAATCGGCCCAGAAGGGGGCTCCAGTCATACGTTGTGGGGGAAACAAAAGACTAACGACAAGTTTTTGTTCGCCAAGAAAAATTCACTTTACGTCCGTGACAAATGTGGAGAGAAGCGAATACGCAAGTGGGGGGAAATCATGACAAAGCGCAAGGAGGGATGGAGATAATAAATTGTATGAAATAAACAAAGACGCATATATTAACGGTGATGGGTGAGCTGAGGGAGGTTCAGTTTATGTCTCTTAAATCTTGCAGTGGATTTTCTGCTGTAACTGCTTGTAACAACATGAATGAATGAATGACTTTATTTAAGGGAGGAGGCTATAAAGCCCTGTGGGTAGGGAATGGAAAGTAGGATTGGGAAAGACGCCACTAAGTAGGTGTAGTACAACTAAGTAATGTTCAAGCTTCACTGTAGCTGTCTCTCGAGGGTCCGTTGGAGCAACACACACACACTGGCCTTCCCCTGAGGGGAGGGGGTGTCCGGCATAGTTCTTGATGGCACATTACGGTTGGTGGGGCAAGACGGATGCGCACCAGTGTTCATTCGTGACTGGTGAACTTGAACAGGTAGTCGGTCAGCCATTAAACCATCTTATAGAGACCATTTTTTAGGGCAAAGTATGTGATTTTTTCTAACATATCTGGGTTGACCCTAACATACTCGACATGCTCTAACGCCGACGTCGGAACCGTGGCGCTTGCTAGCAACTGCGTACGGCCGTCTGAGAAGGCTGCACATGACCAAATAAGGTGGAAAAGGTTGGGTTTCTCGTTGCTGCCACAGTGGGGGCACCTTGGTAAGGAGGGACGCCTTGGGTTCGTCCACTTGGATATCACATCAGGGGTATAGGCCGAGTTGGCATAAACTTTGTTCGCGAAGACCTCTCCTGTTCTTGGAAGGGTCTTTAGTGGTGCGAGGAAACCAGGGGGTGAGGCCTCGGCTAGCCGGTGCCGGCTGAGGGCTCTAGCTTGACGAAGTTTTTGTTGCCAGTCTTGTTGAGATGTGCTCGGTGGGTCAGATCGTGCTGGAGTGGTGTCGAGAACCGTTGGAGGATTTAGTAGACACTCCCGGGCAGCGTTGTGCGCCATTCGGTTGCCGTCCGCTCTAGACGTGTGGGCAGGTGTCCAGACTATGCGTATCGTGATTCCTTCATGAGACAGGTCCCGTACTAAGTAGAGGATGTTCGTGGCCGTAGAGTTAGGCGTGAAGGTCCTATTCAGTTCCCGGAGGGCAACGTGCGAGTCAGTGATGATGCGGAATTTCTTTGTGTGGATGGTTGAACTATGGGTCTGGATGCTTTGAACTGCGCCCAGAATTCCAAAGAGTTCCACTTCATCCGAGAGGCCGTAGGTGTTCGTAAGATTGCGAGAACCACCTAGTTGTGGAACCTCGGGGCAAGTCCAAGCAACAGCGGCTGTTATGTCTTGGATAGCGGCATCGGTGAATACATCCACTTCATCGTGGGCTTTGTCATTGACCAGAGTGCGGACGTACTGTTCCCTAGCTGCTCGTTGACGTCGGGGAATGGGTCGTCGTCGGATAGGGCCGATTGCAGGTCTCTCCCAAGGTGGGATGGATTTAGGAAAGATTTCAGGGTCGAAGTTGCTGTTCAAGGTGTCCCATTTAAGAATGGCTCGTCCCTGTGGCATGTATTCGAGGTGCTTCTGGAATCGCAGCTTGACTTCTTCGACTAGATTGGTGATCGGAGGAAGTGGCACTGCTTGTTCCAGCACGTCCATCCTAGTGTGGCGTGGTAGGCCTGTTATGGTACGAATCAGGTGTCTGTTTAATATGGTTAGTTCCCTGAGATGCCGGGGACGGAATTCATATACGGGAAATCCGTAAGACAGCCTGCCGTGCGCAACGGCGCGCGCAAGCTTGAGACAGGCGTCTTGGTGTGAGCCGCCGTATTTATTTGATAGACGGGTAATGAGGTGCAAGGTGGAGCGCCATGTTGTCCGAAGATGACGGATCCATGTAGTGGGGCTATTGCAGCTGCTAATCTGGAGGCCAAGTAATTTGATGGTACCATTTCTTGATTCAAGAATCGAATTGGCGATATTGAGGTGTAGAACTTGGTCAGGGTTGGTCGATCGCTTGCCGTCGACGCTGAGAAATTCGGTCTTGTTGGGGGATAATTGCAGCTGGAATCGGGAGAGGGTGCGCTCCAAGCTAAAAACAGCAGCCTGGAGTTCGGCCTGCATAGATTCTTTTGAGTTATAATCAGCAGCCTCGGTCCACACAACTATATCATCAGCATAGAAGGCGAAACGGGCCGCTGAGTCCACTTCAAGGGTGCGGGCTACACGATTCATGGCCAGATTGAAGAGTAAAGGTCCGAGAATTGAACCTTGGGGGACTCCTCTGTCAAGGTAGTAGGTAGTCGGCGTTGCTTCCTTTGGGTTAAGGCGAATGGGTCTGTGCGTTAGGAAGCCGCGAATCCACCTCTGAGCCTTCTGACTGGGGAAGGCAGCGGCTAGTTCTTGCAGGATGCCTTCTTGGCTGACGTTATCGAACGCCTTGTGCATATCAAGGGCCAGGACGTAGTCGGGCAGGCTCTTTCGGGATGTCCGGTTTATGACTCGACGAAGAAGCCAGAGGTAATCATGGGTGCTTAAATTGGGGCGAAATCCCGTGAGAGCCGGGTGGAACCATCCTGTGTGTTCCAGGTGGTGTTGAAGCCTGTTGTTTATGAGACGTTCTGTCAACTTGCAAATAACAGGAGTTAATGCGATGGGTCGAAGATTCTCGGGTTTTCGAGAATCTTTGCCAGGTTTTGGGATGGGGTGGATGATACTCATTTTCAAGTGGTCAGGAATTTGCCCAGTATCCCAGGATCGATTGATGAGAGTTAGGAGGGCCGCTTGACCCGATGAGGGAAGATTTCGAAGGTCTTGCCATTTTATTTGGTCGTGGCCCGGTGTAGATTTGGGTTTTCCTTGGGAGATGGCTATATGCAGCTCGCTCTCGGTAAACGGAGAGTCGAGCTCCGCAAGCGGTGCTCGTATATCGATTTCAGGCAGAGGTGAGAGGGTCGAGATGTCAGCCGTGGCATGCGGGAAGAGAGTCTTCACAAGAGTATCTTCCACTTGAGAGTAGTTTGTATGCAGGCACATTTCTTCTAGAATCGGCAGTTTTACTTTCGCCCGTCCACTCAGGCCCCGAAAGAGGCTCCACAGATGTGAGAGACCGCGTTCTTGCCCAAGTCGTTCGCAGAGATTATGCCAGTTTTCAGATTGAAGGATTTTCTGATATTCGTTTATCGCTTTGTAATGGCATTTTAGTCTCATAAGGTCATGGTGACGTTTACCGCGTTCTCTATACCTTTTGGTAAGGCGTTCAGCTGTACGAAGCAGTTTGTGCATGTGGGCGTCCGGATTGTTGACCTCAGCTGTGCTTATTACCGTCTCCGTGGAAAGGATACGCGCTTCATTCACAGAGGCAACAAACTCGGACAGCTCAGGTTGTGCGCTCACGTGGAATTGCGAGCGAAAAAGATCCCAGTTGATGTTTGTGTACGCAGTCTTGGAGCGGAATTTCTTGCTGTTCAAGTGGAGCAGAATAGGGAAGTGATCACTGCCCCATGTACAATCCAGTGTTCGCCATTTTTTAATGACTCCGGGTGTGGTAAGGGTTAGATCCGGTGTGGTGTCTTGCTGCGAGCTGTGGAGACCTATCCGGGTAGGATGGAAAGGTTCATTGCCAAGTCGGAGGGGGCTATACTCCAGTGCTTCTTCTAGGAGTTTCCCGCGTAGATCGGAGTGGGAATAACCCCAGAGAGTACTTTTCGCGTTGAAGTCGCCTCCAATAATGACTGGACCAGAAAAGTTTAGCGAAAATATATGCGATATCCAGTCATAGGAATCCCTGGCCCGGGAGTTGCATTGAGGTCTGTAATATACCGAGACCATAAGCACAGGTTTCCCACTAGGGGGCTGAACGCGGACGATAATTACTTCTCGATTTGTATTGCTTGCTTTATCCCATCGGTGTTGAACTGAATGGCACGACTTGTGCACCAGAACTGCCGCCTGACCAGGGGTGGAGGGAGACTTGGCTTTATCTCTGTAAGTATGCGGGATTTTGGGGTCCATGTAGGTGGTGTAGTGAGGAATTTTGCAAGGGCCTCTAGTCTCCTGTAGCAGTAGGGCTAGAGGTCGGGTGGAGGATACCTGTGATTTCAGTAAGGGGCCATTTTGAGCGAAGCTTCGACAGTTCCATTGAATTATAATACGATTAGGAGGAACTAAAGAGTTCATTTAGGAAGATTGGTTCTTCTTGCGCTTGGATTCACTAGGGGCGACCGTCTCAAGAAACATGCGCATTTGGTCCATGACCTGTTGCATGTCCTGCTTAAGAATGGCGTATTGCCCCTGTAAGTCTGCAATATTGCCGCAGGCTTTCTGCCATTCCTTGCACACCTCAAACTTTATTTGCGCCTCCCGTTGTTTCAACATCTGTTCAGTGACATAGCTCGCGGGTTTGCTGCTTGCTATCTGCGAAGAATCTGCTGTGGGGCGACGAGAGGTGCGCGAACGGCTTTGGCGCGCCGACTCCGTGCCACGTGATTGGGGTGAAACAGATTGACGCCGTGTGCTGGCTTTGCGGAGGGAGGCGAGTTCTTTGCGCATCGCCTGAAGTTCTGAACGAAGTTCTAGAAGGCTCTTCTTGAGTTGAATATTTTCGATCATGACTGGGTGGTTTTCTGGTAAAGTGGCGGTGGGGTTACGACCAATCATCTGCTGGTGTCCTGTGACAGTGGCTGCCCAGGAAACATTGTTATTGTTGGGACGGCTTGTTTGCTTTGTTCCACGATTTGCGTCGGACTCTTTCAGTGAATCGGTCTTTGGAGACTTTTCCTCCTTCTTTGGAAGCCGGCTGGGACAGACTTTGCTTACAGCAAGATGACCAACGGCCTGGCATGGGACACAAAAGGGTGCAGGTTCACATTCGTCTTCTTGTGCATGAGTACGGCCGCACTCCGTACACACACTGGGGGATGGGCAGTATTTGGCCATGTGCCCCAAACTGTGGCAGTTGAAACACACTAACCGTTTGGGACGGTACTCGGTGACTCGTACGAGTTCCATATAATATTTTACCACACGGGGGAGAGTAGTAGATTCAAAAGTAACGATCGCTCGGTCTGTTTTTCTTATTTTTTGCACTCGAAGTACTTCAGCCTGCTCGCAACGAATCCAACTGTGGATAGTTTCGTTACTATCGTTTGGATCTATTTGGATGACTCCTCTGATGGTGTTCTTGGATGACGGAACAAGTTCAATGACTACTTCGATGGTTTCTAACTTCCCGTTCTGGCGAAAAGTAAGATGGTCGATTTGGGTGAGCCGGGTTGCGTGGCCTTCATCGTATACAGCAATGTGCGCACTGTTAGCGGCGTCATCGAAGGTAACGGCGGCCATTTCGGCGAGCTCTGCACTTGGCGCTGTTCGGCCAATTACACTGGCTATGGCATATCGAGGAATATTTCTGATTTTAAGTTTGGCTAATGGTCTCAAATGAAGAATGTGGCGTGACCGACTTACCCTGTCTGTGCGCGTAGGTCTGCGCTTCTTGGAAAGGCGAGCTCGTTGCCAGCCTTCAGCCTCCTCGGTGGCGGCGTCCTCTTCGGTTTCTTCCATGCCGTTGTCTTCGAGCTCTTCTCCTTCATAGGCGTCCGATGACTGTAGAGTGAAAGAAGTCTGGGGTAGCTGAGGTTCGTTGGAGATCGCCTTCCCGTCCATGGTAGGAGTATGTCCGTCTTCAGTGTGCATAGGAGTGAGGTCCGAGTGAGTAGGAGACTTTCCATCCGCAGCTGCAGCGACAGCCGCACAGGCAGCCGCCACGCCGACAGCTGCGGCCGGCGGTAGGCGAGCACGTCGTGGAGGCCGTTGGGTTAGGCCTAACCGACGGTTCGGGGAAACAGACTTGGCTCTGGGACGCGTGGTGGTTCCGAAGGGCCGAATTTTGGGTTCGGCGGGGTCACAACATGTCCATGAAGAGGGGTAAACACAGGAAGAAGGGCCAACGTCGCTTAAAACGCCAGAACTTGCGAAAAAAAAACTGGAGCACGTTTGGAACACGTCCGCTCGGCGCGGCCCCCTAGCGGCGATCTTGTAACAACAAAAAAATTCAGAGCCCTTCCACCCTATATGAAGAGTGAAATCCAGCGAAGCTGGCGCCCTGATGGAATTTGCTATGTTGGGGTTTAGCTATATTGCGGATTTGCTGTGTTGAATATATAAGGACAGTGACGCGATCTCTACGTCACAAACTAACGGCACCACACACGATTGGTGCGTAGATACAATGGTGTTTCATTATATCGCAGCTACGCCGATAACTGGATGCTCGTAGTGGGGTCTCTGGTTCCGTTTGATCGTATAACTTGAATGCTAACGCGCAGTTAACCGATTGAATTTTTTTTACTGCTGGCCCATGTGACGTCACTCTTGCCCATAACACGTCACTGTAGCGCGAAATTTGAAAGTCTCTCAGTACTTGTTGCGTTTCTTCGGTAAATAAAGCGTCTTCCGTGGCCGGAATGGAGTTGAGTGATGTATTAAAAATAGTTCATTCAAATTAAGCAAAGTTGTACTAATTTGTCTTCGTGGCCCCTTTAACGTTTTTGATAAATTTCCTGATGCACGCGCATGGCAAGCCATGTGAAAGAAGAAAAAAAAAACGCGTTTAGCCAATCCACAAGCGGTTTACATACCCCGGGTTTCTCTTTCACACAGCCGTACAAATCTCATGGTAGGGATTATGTCACAGTAAATGGAACAGCGTAGCGGATTATGCTCTCCCTGGATATGGCTTATTTGCGTTTCCATTCTCTCTCCTGTTTTGCTACTTTGGCGCTGACCGGTAGGTGGACGCTCCCGTGATACTGATGAATTTTCGGGAGAGTGTACCTTGAACCTCGTTATGCTTCGCCTATGCGTGCTCCGGTTGGTGTTATGCATTCAAATTTAACAATGCCAGTTGTCAAACAAATGATGTGACGCCGCCGATTCCGCTGCTGTTCCGCAGCAGCACGGGTTTTCGGTATACCTGCTGGAAAACGAGTTGTCCTGCGAATTCACCCCCTCCCCCCAACCAAATTTTACGAAATGTTTCTTCGCCAGAATAAAACTACAACCTTACTGACTTCCATCCGGCTAATCAATTCAGAAGTATGCAAAATAGCAACACGAAAGCGGTCGTGATTTCGCATCTCACACCTGTTCCGTCACGAAATCGTAAAGCGGTGTGCCACGATCATTCTGGCGTGTTGCGGTGGCGTAGGCGTAGTCGTCGTCGGGTAGCCGATGTAAGCGGGACCGCTCCAGGACCGCAGTGGAGGAGACGCATTCCAAACGAAACAGTGACGTTTACTTGCATCGTGAAGAGGAGAGTGTGTTGTTCAAAACAATGGATTCGGTTTTTATGCCGTGCGGATCCCTAGATTCTCCAGTGTCTCTCAGCCTGTCGCGACATATACGAGCCACCCTGCATGGCGCGCACACCAGTACGTGCGACACCACTGTGTCCTCGTGCTCCGAGCGTAACCAATCGTCGTTACCGTCGGGGTCGCGTGTCCGGCGGCTGCTGCCCTGAAGGCTGCAACGGAACGATCCCCGGGTTTTGCGCACTCAGTTTCGATCTATCCCTCGAAGAAAGGTTGGAAGTGCAGGCCGGAAAGGCTTCAGGCGCCGGCCCCAAATTGAAGGAGGACGCGGCAACATTTTTGACAAGGTGAACGTCCGGCATTTAGGCTGCTTCCTTCCATAGCCGTGCAGTTTATAACAGAAGACAGGCCGCAATACTAGCACATGCCTTCTCTCGTGAGGTTACCTGGCTACCAGGCCTTTCTCTCTTTTCCAATTAGTCCTTCCTGTTACAGCAGGGCAGACTCCTCGTTGATTGCAGGACATAAAAAAAAACGCGTTTTGCACAAGGCTTTTTTGGCGAAAAGCCAGCCGGACTTGTTTTAACTCGCACTGAGTAAAGCGCCGACCGGAGTTCCTGTGTTTCGAATTCACTTTAGGTGTACACAGCTCTCGCTGGCAGAGATAGGATCCGCGGTCTCGGTAGCCGAACGCTTAAGCCAAGCGGCCTCTCAAAGGCTCCGCGCGCATCGCTGGAAGCCATGGCGGGCTGTCAGCAAGCATAGCGAAGTATGCGCTTGCTTGCATATGCCGACGCGCTGAAGTCGACGACGATAAGCCGCGTGCAAGAATGCGCGAAGCGCTTCCCCACGCAGCAGATCTGTTAGCACTGCAGCCAACGGATCGGAGTATAGTGCGCGTCTCTATCGATTGCTCGGTTTTAAGTTGGTGGTCCAGATTTTATTCCTTCGCGTCATCTTTCGTTTTTGTCGCCACCGATCGTACTCGTTTTCGTTCAACTACGTATTTTCTGCGCTTCATAATTCAGCGCGCTTACTTTTCTCTCCACTCGCGCGGCGCGCGGGCTTCCGCCACCGGCCGCGCGATGTTGTACTCCGTCGCGAAATTCGCTGGCGGGCCTCGACACTGGCGCCGACCGTAGACACTTCTTTTTATCATGCACGGGGGGGAGTTGCCCATCTGTGCGAAGCCTTTATTTTTCCGCTTTTCTTTCCTTGTTTATCGTTCTTGCTTTCCACGTTGTGAGATGCCGTTGGTGGAAAGCGTGATGTGTGTTCGATCCGGCCGCGGGAAACAGGGACGATCGATTGCCGGTAAAGAATATATAGGGGGCGAGACGAATCCTGGAAAAAAAAACTTTTTTTTTCCGTTGTAAGGATGAATTGCGTCCGAAGCTAGACAGTCCCATGCCCGGCGTCATTCCGCGTGAGGTTCTCCTTTGAAGGACGAGCGTATGACGGATGTTTCCGGGGGCAGTTGTGCCAAGTTTGGCCTGCAATCTCCTGTAGTTTGCTTCTGCACATAAACCGCGATGGTAGTACATTTATTAAGATGAGTGAAAGGGAACATTTTATTTCAACAGATTTCAAGATCGCAGTGTGGATGTGAGGCGCTTTGCTGACACGCAGCGGATCGCGGGTTCGATTTCCGGCTACGGCGTCTTTATTCCTGTGGCAGGCGAAAGACGGAAACCACGGCGTGCGCTAAGCTTCGAGCTTTTGTTAATCAGCTAGATTAAAATAACTCAGAAAGTTCTGCCTCACAGCGTGTCCGTGTAGCTGCGGCGCGTTGAAACGCAATTCTAAGAGTAAGGGCATACGCCTCGAGCGCTGCCGGTAGGGGTGCCACTGAAATCCCCTAGCGGCCCGTTTCAAAACAAGCCGCGGGAGGTTCCGGCCCGCTGCCCACTGTCGCCGCTGCTTTTGGAGCACGTTCAAGACTAAGGTTTACCGTTTGCATGCGTTCAGCGGAGCAGTCACTCTGTTCGCAAATGTGGTATATTTAAGAGACTGTAAACGTTTCTGATGCGATCTTAGTGTGGTACATTCAGTCTGCATGAGCGCCAGATGTGTGTCACAGACCGATATGTCTGTGACATATCGGTCTCATATGGTAATGCTACGCCTATACACCGTGATGTAAATCGGTTTTGCGCGCTTATATAATCTAGCGGAGCACTCCTACCTGACAGCATGCCAGTTAAGCTAGCTAATACCTCGGATAAATACCACTACCTTGGACAAACAATGTTTCATAAATTTTACGCACATTCTACGAAAGAAGTACGGCGGATAATACAAAATTATACCCGCGGATCCGCACCCGGCAAATAATTTAATGCTGGGTCATCTTGTCCTGGGTATATCTGGTACCGTGATATACCGTGCGCTAGGAGCATGGTGACGGGCTTATAGAGCAAGCCGCGTCCGCGACTAAACGCTTCTTTGAAACAGCATCATATGGCACAGGGAGCCTGTAGAAACTAGCACAAACTAAAATCAGATGGCGTTATCAGATACCACACTCTTCCAACGACACCGTTTGTCCTTTGGGAACTGCCCGCCCTGTACTTAAAAAAAAATTCGTTCACCGAGTGATCAGCTGTTCGTTGAAGTCGAAAAACAAGAGGAAATTGAACGCGCAGCTTGCGTGTGTGATTACTAAAAGGTTCATTCCTTGATTTTGTTCCGCATGCGGACACAACGATAGTTAAGCGTCCCCCCCCCCCCCCTCTCCTTCCCCTCCCGTCCTGCGAGAAAGCAAAGCAAGGACATTTCGCATCCAGTTGGGTATGGTGAGTTCTACCTGGCTTAAGTTCAGACAAATGTCTGACATTTCCTAAGCTTCACTGGTTTCTTTCTCTCTTTTTTTTTTCATTCCCGTACGAACTATTCTGTTTCTTCCCGTCTTGCAGACCATTTATTATTCCGGGGTTTCATTAACTTTCCTTAGTTCTTGCTACAAGGCGTGAGTGGGCACACATTAAGGACACTATGTTTAAAGTTTTCGCGTGCCTTATATCCCCTTAAAAGGCACATGTGGTTGTCAGGTATTGGGATAATCACACCCCCAGACAGATTTTTCTTTGACGCATGCATTCGAAACGAGGCCGCATTCGTTGTATACGCGTTGCAAGACGAAACCAACCTCTCACTGTGCCAGTATCATGTTAAACGAGGCGACAATAGAATGCATTTGTGCCTGACGTGTTGGAAGTGACCGCAGTGACGGTGATGTGCTGCTGCCGTCGCTGACGCCCGTAAGAGCGGTCAGGAAGCGCGCAGAACCGCGTCCCCGGATAGCTTTTGTTGGCGTTCGAGCACTCTATCAAGCCGCAGCTGCTGTTTTTTGAAGTGCGCTAAACGTACTATTTCCTTACAGGCATGACCATAACGAGCTGTTTAGGCCCGTTTAGGCAAAAACAAGCGAAAGAGAAGCAAAATATAGCGTGAGCCCGTATCAGCCACCTAGCGCCCATCCCGTGGACACCGCGGAGAAGCGGCGGCAGGCTGCGCAGCCATCGCGAAGCTCAGGCGTGTAGGAAGTGTTGCCCAAACGGGCTTTAAAAAATTCGGCAGCACTTGAGACTGCGTGCGTGTATGAATGCGAAATCTTTATATCCCAGGGGTGAAATGTTTTCGAGTAGTCTTTCTAACATGCACAGGCAACTAGCTATCCAAGGCTGCGGCTGCTGTACCACGGATACTCCCTTTGTTTCAGCGCGAGCACTTCGCAAGTGTCAGGGCTAGCGCTGTGGTGCTGAAACCAGTTCAATCTCCGAAGCCGACCTAACCCGATCAAGCCGGTCTATAGCCGGAGGTGTTGTCCAAGAGAGCGGAAGACGGCCAGTTCTTTCGCTCAGCAGGCGAGCCCGTCCGGTTGCTTCCTCTGCCGCGACAGACGGTAATTCTCCGCTCCTCCACGCGGCTCTGGGAATGCCCAGGCGTTGCCTAGCGACGGAGGTGCGGCGATACTTTTTTTGTTTTATTTATGGAGCGCGCCGCGTGCGTGTTGACGTATTATGGCCATCTTTCTGTCACGACAACGCCGCCGCCTTTTCTCGCAATGGGTCAAGTAAGGCTTTGGCCTAAAAGCAATGGCGGGAAAAACATGCACCGCAGAGAATCAAGGACGCAGAGAAATTTTGCCGAAAAAAGTCCTAGATGCAAGGCAAGAGGTGTCGTGGGATACTTTGAGTTATAGCTTGCATTGAACACAAGTAGAGGGGAGGGCAGGGGTCCTTGAAAAATAATTACAACTGCGATTGCACGAAAACTGTGTTTTCTGAACCTCATGTGTTATTTTCGTGTAATGGTTACAAGATAAGATAGGAATCTCAAGGGACTCTTGCACTCTTGCTTCTCAAACAAAATGAAGCAAGTGGGGTTTCGCGCGCGCGAGTGGAGGGATACGTTTAAGCCACCTGGGGATCTTTAACGGGCCCTGAAATGTCGACACGTGGACGCTTTCGTTTTTCAGCTCCATCACAGAGACCAAGCGTGTTCTTTTTTTTTTTTTATGCAAGCACGCATGACTGACTTTCGGTAGCTGTGCATGAGTGCTCCCCCAGCCGTCTCTAAAGCAAAAAAAAAAAAAACTCTAAAACAAGAAAAGACTTGACTTGCACTCGCGAGCGTAATCCCTACCTCATACTATATGTCCTTAAGACTGACGCCCACTGCCTTGCCCCAGACTAGAATAAGCTGATGTTCCTCTCCTGATGTTTTTTTAGGGGCTTTTAGCGGTATTTTTAACGGAATTAGGCACGACCAATCTTCAAACTATTGTCCTTGAGCGGGCACTTCTACCGTAAATGTGTAAAATAAAATGCCTGGGTCGCTGGGGCTGGGAATCGCGAGCAATTAACGCGCCGTGTGGGTCAAAGCGGAACGTATAATTACCATTACGTCACGACCCCGCACTTTTTTTCTTTGTTGCATGTACAGGAAAGGGAACCAAAAGATTTTGTCAAGCTATAAAAGAACGTTACAAGAAAATCGCACCTGAAATTGATACGGAATGCAGAGGAAACAGTCTCGACTCAACTACTCCACTTGAGCCAAAAGAGCACGTTACATCACGGGAGCTTACTTTCTAAGTAAGCTGTGTATATGGAAGAAAGTATTTCGACGGCGCGATAATTCTTGCTCCTTGGTATAGGGCAACCCTTCGAGATTCGTACCCCTTAATCTAAGCGTTATGCGTAGACGCTACATTCAAACGTGCCCGTAATTGAAATGACTTGTAGGCCTTCTGTTATCGCACACGACCACAGATAAGAAGGCTTGACTCAAATTGCACCAGTACAGCATTCAGTGGCGGCGCTACCCTTAGCTGTTAGTAATAACGTTTTCGTAGACATAAGCCGCTTATCGGTACGTAGGGTATATTACAAAAAAAAAAAAAAAAAAGGGCTACAGAAGTTCTGAGAAGTGTCCTGTGGGCATTCTGATGCCGGTTTTACGTTTCAAAAACCTTACGTTTCTTTCCTGGCCTGGAAGGAACACGTCAGTCCAGACAGTATCCTTTTATACGTTTTGCTTTTTTTTTGTTAATCGCGTGAGGGCGCTGGATTTGGTAGACCATTGCGATTTCGTTCTTTCGTTTTCAGTTTGAATTCTTTTTGTTCTTTTAAAGCGAAGCTTTATATGGCTCGGTGAAAGGGCAATCCGGTGCTCCCGAGCACAGAATTTCTTAGTAAGTATACTAGAAAGGAAACTGCACCTGGGAATCCATGTCGTCATGGGGGGGTTATGGGAAGACCACAGCTTCTGGCTTGGGCCTGGCATGACAACTGGATTGTTAAGCGGTTTTTTTTTTTAATTTGCTGTCTTCTCTTTGCATTAACACGTTCACGAACTACGAGGTAGCCAAAATCGTCCATGCTCTGTAATAGCCTTGAGCCGTGGCAACTGCGTGCTTGGGAACACAGCAGGCAGTACGTGATCCTACCTAATTTTGGTCATGCCGGAGTTGAAGAAACGTATGACTGAGCGGGTAGTATGCCGCCGCGAAGTTGTAGCTGACAAAAAAAAGAAACCAAACGTACTTCGACGAAGACCAGATACGACAGATACGGGCGCGTGCAGCCATTCATATTTTGTCTTCGCCCACGACTGTTTGACGCCATGTTTTCCTTTTTCTTCAAGTGTGAACCAACTCACTCAGCAACAAGTTTTTTTTAAACTGTAGCTGACAGTCGGTGCACCGGTTCGCCACGAATTCGGCGCCTTCACAGGCACGCTCAATAACATTTCCAAGCTTTTCAAACAACTTATTTGAAATAATGGTAAAATTAATAATATTGTGTTTAACTACCAACTGGGTCTGCAGAACAGTAGGCACAACATTCCGGCAAGAGTACGCTTTACTTCCTTTTTTCCTTAGCTTTAAGCAGCCTGTTTCATCTTCCACTTATACAATACGATGGCATTCCTGGTGTTTTTGTGGCACTGTGTTCGAATATATGGCCACTAAAACGTTTCAGTCCAAGCCAA
>NW_027526203.1:272554430-272612927 GCF_048455015.1 Haemaphysalis longicornis
CCCTGGTAAAGCTAGTGGATTAGTGGAAGCGTAGAGCGGGGATCGCAACTCGACTTTTTTCGCTGAACTGGTTTAGTTTTTTCACTAGCTGCGGAGTTGCGGACGCCGAAACAAGCACGAAGTTACACGTAACTATTCCTGTAACTGGGAAACTGAGCACTCCTTTTCAAAAATGCCCTTAATGAAAAATTACTTGCCCTCCATTCTCGACGAAAAGAAATTGGACTTCTCAGCTGTTTTGTCGATCGAAAGGGACCTGCTGAGAGATATTTGTCTTGTAGGTGCAATATGTGAATTTGCGAGTTTGGAAATCTGTAAGATGGCGTTTGAAATTATAGATGTCTTCATGTTTTAGTTTTGAGCTAGTTCCTCAGATTTTCTTGTTTTTTATCTATGTACAGCCGAAAGGAAGTCGTCCTTCGACCCTATTTTGTCATGAGTGATGGAGTTTGAGCCTGACCTGTTTGCTTTTACTGATTATATTGAATGTAAACGTGCATTTGAAAGTCCAATTACTGTATTTCATTCGCATGGGTATCTCAATTATGAACGGTTCCGACTGTACATAGGTTTTTTTTTTAATTTTATGCGTCTTGAAGGTTTACGGGTTGTAGCTTTAAACCTTTACAAAATGTCTCTTCTTTTCAAGAAAGTTCTCTTCAGTTCCTTGGCCTGTGCTGCATGCCGATCCGACGCTTCAATTGATTGTGGATTTGTGACAGACTGACGATTAAGACGTACCAACGTGTACATCAGGTAAAACCACTGAAAATATTAAATACAACGCCACGAAATTACTTTCCTGAGCCCGTAAAAAATATGTATACTTTATCACTGACCAGCAAGCAAAACTTGTGGGCTTCGAAAAATTCGGCTTCTTGAAGAAGTAATTATCATTATCGTCGTCGTGGTCGTCATTGTCGTCGTCATCAGGACCCCAAGCGTGGCCCCAAGGATGCGGTTAGCCCCGGGCACGAAGTTCCTTAATCCAGCAATGAACAGAAAAGAAGCTTTACCTATGGTGGGTTTTGCTGTGGTGGGGTTTTGGTATAGTGAATTTATATATTATCGTTATTGGCTCGCGTCGGCCTTCCAAGGGGGCAGGTTGCTCTCCATCCGGGAGGGATTCGCAGCTACCCGACGAGACAGAACTTGAGGCGGCAATGGCGGCGGCTGCAAGTTCTGCGGCAGCAGCTTTCCGCCGTTTTTGCGCCCATTCGCGCTTCTGTGCGACCCAGCGCTCCTTGAATTCGCGGTTTTGTTCCTCCGAGTGAATGACACGTGTCCGTACCATAGCAAGTTAAATGATATTGTGCTAACGCCGTTATCAGCTGATTGCGCAACTTGCGAAAGAGGCGTCGGTGGTGGTGCGGAGGAGGTAAGAGGCGGTGGCGAGTAAAGCGGCTTCACCGGAGTGAGAACTGGGGGATACAGCTTCGCTGCAAAAACCAGGTTGGAGAGGAGATGGAAGTAGAGGAAGAGAGATTGGCTTGGTGTATAGATGACGCAGCTGCACTCCCCGTGTACCGGCACTGGTTAGTGGGAGCGGCGCATCTGAGGGAGCGAAAAATAGTCTCTCCCGCGCGCAACGAGTTACTCCTAAAGCACAGCCAAATTAAGTGACAACGGCAGGCAAAGGCGGTGGCGGAGCGGGCGGGGCAGTGCCAACGTGGCCATGGCGAACACCGGCGCCACGTTACACTTCGTGGGTTAACCGTCTGTACGGGGTGCATGAACGAACTTTTTTGCTTCCTGCAATGCACAATGGTTGCGATATTTCGCTATCAATGGTCAAATTGGGCGAAATTGGGTTTTGTTGGGTTACATTATTGCTTTTCTTGTTTTTCTGAGTTTTTTTTTTTTGCAGTGATCGACATTTTGCGCTGTATTAAATGTTAACTATTGTAACTTGGCCAGTTACGCGTTTTTCTGCAGATACTCGCTGCAAAGAGTGCGTCCGCATTAAAAAAAAACAAATGTAGAGTTTAATTCCTCGAAAAGGCTGCTATCGTATAATGGGTGCCCTGAGAATGGCGGTCAGCAAAAATTCGGACCATATTGGATTCCTGAGTGTGCACCAAGTAATTTGTGTTTGACATGGAAACAAAGTGTGACAACTGTAACGTAGAATCTGATCGTTATACTCGTGTGTGCCAGATAAAGCATCACCCACGACGGCGGGAAAGGAAACGTGCGGACATTTACCTCCCCCATGCATCGTGATCCAGCAGCTTCGTATTATCACCCGTGGCTCTAGAATTATGTGAAGAGTAATGTCTACACACGCATCTTGTCGTCACCGAACACCGATGTGCGTACCACCCGGAAATCAAAGCTATGAATATTGGGTAGACCGCCCTTCATCACTGCGGCAGGAATAGCTGTTTATGGCATCGAAGGAACCAAGCTTCCAACGGTGAATAAATGAGCTGCATTTATTTTTGAATGTGAGGCAGTATTTCTTGGCCCCTGCATTTCATTTTTTGTTAAGACTGCTTATGAGTCTGCTTGACTGAAAAGCGCCATAAAAAATCCCCAGGAAACTTAGGGAAGAACGCACTAAAAAAAAGAAAATGCGTCAGAGACCACAGTTTATTGCTGACATGACGAGAATAACTGCACACTGACCTTTGTGCCCACAGCTGTCTTATTGCATTAGCGAAGGGGAAACATGCATGCCGGTAAAAGCGGGCCGGAAAATATGGTCCGTACAGTATGATCCAAAGCTGAAGCCCAGACAAAATAATACTAAGGTAATTCTTTGAAGCTCTCTAAAAGGTCAGCCATGTATGGAGCCGCTACTTTCCCGCCCCGATGGTTTCGACTAGCAGAAACCTCGAAATTATTTTTTTTTGTATATTTGGGGGCGTAATAATGGAGCTGCAGCAGAAGATTTGAGGTACTCGCCGTAAAAATGGTGCATGTTTTCATGGAGGGCTACGAAAAGACGGCGAAAATAAACATTCTATTCGAAATGCAGCGATTTGGCGGACTTTCTGCCTTCCTCTCACGTTTTGGAGTAGAGCGGCGATCTTGTGCGCCATGCTGTTACGAAGGAGCTCTGGCACTCTATTGCCCAGCCATCTCCGCAATGAATACAAGGACGACGATGACTGTTTTGGCTGCTTACTTTCCACGGGGTGCGTGAGGCCATGGCTACAATTACGGTGGCTTCAATTTAGGTACTTGGCAAATCTGCTGCCTCATTGAAGACTTCGACGATGACAATGATTGTTCTAACTGTTGACTCCCCGTGCGTGGACGAATAGTGGGGTGACAACTATGATAGTTTAGATTTGGTGTCCGGGATAATCTATTTCATCCACGAAAGAGACAACGACGACAACGTTAATGGGATGCTCGTTTCATGCTCGCCACCACGTGACCTCCGTAATTCGTGATCACTGCCGCTTACCCTAAGTTAAGACTGCGGTCGCAAAGTCGCAACAATTATTTCTTTCTATAGAACACAACTGCTGTAAAACACGTCGTGGCCGCTCAACCGACACCTTTAGTTGTCTTTACCCGCCGCGGTGGCTCAGTGGCAAAAGCGTACGCGGTCGTGATCACGGCCGCGGCGGCCGTTTTTCTGATCGGGGCGAAAAACCAAACGCCGATATGTCGAGGTTTTGGCGCACGTTAAAGATACCCAAGAGGTCAAAATTCATCAGGAGCCGTTCACTACGGCGCGTCTCATAGCTCAGGCCGAGTTTCGACGCGTAGAATCCCAATTTGAAATTTTGAATTTGAACATTTGACCACTTTCACTGCTCCTAGGTTGAGGTTTTTGCGACAGGCCAATCAGATTGCGAGCTGCAAAATGGAGCGGCCGGCGAAGTCGCGTATAAAACAAGGCTTCCATCGCCCGAAGTCAGCGGGCAGGAGGGCGGAAGTGTGATCGATTCCTGAAAGCTGAAAGCTTATCGCTCATTGGCTGTGCCGTAATGATCATATTATTAACGTGACTTGTTTGCAAAACTTTAATACTCCGTCTTCAAATATTTTTATTGCCATATCGTTTACGGGACCTCGGCGCAAGGTTTGTTGTTGCATTTTACAATTTTGAAAGTAGCCTTGGCTCCTTTTAACCGAATAATTTATTAAAGCACACGGCAGTACACAGCGCTAACGGGGATGCACACGGAACATAGAAAGGAGGCGATTAAAGTAGTGATCAACTGACGAGCGATGCGATGGAAGTGGGTGAACGGACATCATCCAAACTATGCGCCTATGATTAACCTAGTTAAAAATGCGCCGGCTAGCCGAAGACGTACCGAAGCGACAAACGCGAACGACGAAGTGAAAATCTCCAGCTTAGCGCGCTCCATCTGAGGCCCTTGTGTGCACGCAGCAAAATCCCCTTGCCTGGAAGTTGGCTTACCGAGTCTAGCGCACAACATCCTCCTTCTGGCTGATTATCCTGGAGTTTGGAAGGAATAGCGAAGTCGTCTACTGGATAATGAATTATGCATGCTCTGCCTTAATTCTTCTCCAAAGTTGTCAGACGAGCAAAACAGATCGGTCGCGCTTTTTGTTTTCTACTTGAGCGAAAGTGGAGGGTGCTCCAATCTTTCCGGACATGGTAAGCCTTTAGTGGCCAATTGAAAGTGCGGAATGTCAAATAAATGAACGCGAAATGGAACAAACATGCCTTGAAAGTAAAATAATCATATTAAACTCACACTGCGCTACTTAATGGAGGCGAAAAACGAAAACGCTATAGGGATTTCGGCGTATACCGTAAATATCCCCAAGTGGTCTAAATTTATCCCTAGCCCTCCATTCCGGCGCGTTTCTTAGCCCAGGTGCAGCTTCTGTGCGTTAAAAAACTAAAAGGAACATTACATTATCTCTGAAGAAGATATAATTACCGCGCGTTGAGCAGGTTCAAAATATCGATTCGCGTTTCATATATGTTCTGAGCAGAACCATAGTGCAATTATAGCCCCTACTAAACCCGATTTCGGCTTAGCATTTTAGCTGAATTTCTAACAAATCATAATAAGTGTTCGTCTTTTCGCAAGCTGTACCGCCGTCCAACGCTACGCAATAAACTCACTGTGCACTGTACACTGAACTCGAAAGCGTACAGTGCACTACCTCACCAGGTAGCTGTCGACCGACTCAATAGAGGACTTTGTATAGTTACGCGTACGCTGAAGATTGGAAGAATAAAACCGTTTTCCCGGGGGATGTCATGACCTCAATTTCTTCAGTTCTTCATTTCTGCCGTGAACCTAACTTTGTGTATAACGATGATGTATAAGTGCATCTTCACTACATTTACGTTATCCCAGCTGTATTTATTTTTCTGTTCCTGCTAACATGTCCCCTACCCCCTTATCTTCCACATTCCTCTGACCTCGACGGCGTTATCAATGTATAAAGAGAACAAAATACAAATGTAAAAGAATGTGTAGGATATAAAGCGTGTGCCACGTTCTCTGCGCTTGGTGCTGGTGTTCCGAAATGTACCCGGCACCCCCACTTGCTCCTTCTGTGGAGGTTACCCCAACATATTTCACACATTACGGGCTTGTGATAGGCTCCCAACGTTTACCCGCATCCCAACCCCACTGTGTCATCCTGAAAGGCGAGGCAGGCAGGCCCCAGCGCGGTGACGCAGCTCCTGGTAACGTCCAGGGCGGAGGAAGTCTTTTTCCACAGTTTCCAAAGAAGGCACCCTGGACTAACAGGGCTTGGAGAAATAGAGTTTATATCCTTCCTTCCCTCCTCCAAAGGGATTGACACCTTCTCGTATTTATCTACGCCCTCGCCACTGCTCACCGTCCCGAAAAATCAGCAACTACGTCAAACACAATAACCCAACAACTGCCACACGCTACTTCCTTTCATCTCCAGTTATGCCACGATGAAAGCTTCGCGTTACGTCGATTCCCACGTTTGCGTGGGACCCGCAAATGTTTTCTTATTCGTGCGCCAGTACAAAGTCACGGCTGTCCCTGGGCAAGTGAGGAAAGTCTTGATTGATTTATTAATGTTCATTAGTTATCATTTACTATCATTATTATCATTTACTTATCATTTACTATCATTACTATCATTTACTTTCGACGTTTGGCGCGCACGTGCAAATATTCGGAACTTCCGAGCTTGACGGCAACATGCCGTATAGCTGCTATTCGATTTACTAATATTTTCGCATTGTTTTGGAAATGTATTAATGGACGTGAAATGTGATTGTTCTCCTTTTTGTTTGTTTGTGCGTTTTTATCTATCGCCCAGTAAGTGCCAATTAATTGCCGTAAAATTTCACCACGCTCTCTACACACGTATAGTTGTAGTCCCGATCTTGTGACACGCAAAACTTTTCTTCAGAACTGACCCAGCGGAGGCGGGGGAGGGTCATGAGGAGGCATAAGCTATGATTCGTTGCGCGCTCGGCAATCGTTGTTCTCGTGCACTTGATGTACCACTGATTGATATGCCATGACCCCAGTTGTGACCCCAGATCCCAACCATGAGGCAGAGGTAATTAGAAAGATAAGAATGGGATGGGGTGCATATGGCAGACATTCTCAGATAATGAATAGCAGCCTACCATTCTCGCTGAAGAAGAAAGTGTATGACAGCTGCATATTACAGGTACTCACCTACGGGGAAGAAACCTGGAGGCTCACTAAGAGGGTTCAACTTAAATTGAGAACGACTCAGCGTGCAATGGAGGGGAAAATGATAGGTGTAACATTAAGGGACAAGAAGAGAGCGGAGTGGGTCAGGGAACAAACACGTGTTAAGGACATATTAGTAGAGATTAGGAAAAAGAAATGGACGTGGGCAGGGCATGTAATGCGAAGGCAAGATAACCGCTGGTCATTAAGGGTAACAGAGTGGATCCCTAGAGAAGGCAAGCGTTGCAGGGGGCGGCAGAAAGTTAGACGGGCAGATGAGATCAAGAAGTTTGTGGGGATAAATTGGTCACAGTTGGCACAGGACCGAGGTAATTGGAGAATAATGGTAGAGGCCTTTGCCCTGCATTGGGCGTAGATAGGATGATGATGATGATGATGATGATGATGGTGGTGGTGGTGGTGGTGGTGGTGGTGGTGGTGGTGGTGGTGGTGATTGATATGCCATGACAGCGCTGAAATGCCAGCTTTGGAACTCTGCTTTGAAACTCTGTAGATATGAAGCGCTGCGAAAGCGGGTTTCGTGACTGTAGCATCTTTACCTTTTTCCTTATGAAGTGTAAATTGCCGGAAATAGGTAAAGATTATGCAGTTGCGGAACCCGCGTAAGAAGTCTTTACTACTACTGGTACTTCCTTTTTCCTATCACGCATTTTGTCAGCTTTCCCGTTACGTTGTACGTATATTGCGCCAATGCGTATGTAAGTATCCATGTGCTATTGCAACATGCGATTATTCTTAGAACGCTCTTCGTGAATGATCAGATTTGCTTTGGTTCTATATCTCGTTTCGAAAACCTGCATGCGTTCGCGCCCACGTATGCTTTTCGTAGCCTATGCGTGTGGTGTGTGTTGTTGCTGACATTGCAGGCTGGGCTCTTCGGCTCAGAACCTCTCCTCTTCCATGCCATTGCGAGAATGGGCCCTGATTGCATCTGCAATTCTAAAGAACGCGACAGAATGAGTCGGATACAAGCAGTGCAGTCACGTTCAATGAAGCGCCCACGACTGCAAACCCGAGCTTCAGCTCTCGTTTCTTCGCGGCAGCGAGCGGGGGCTCGTATCGATGGAGGGAATTAGTGCCCTTTCACGTTCGTTTTTTTTTTCTTTTCCCTTACCGGCTTCGTGGGGACAGCCGTCGGGGTGGTCCCGTACGGTGCCGCCTGACAGACACATTGCCTGAGCTCTGTTTAATTCGGTGCTCACGAGAAGGCAATCACGGCCTCGTAATGGCTGGCGCTCCTGACGAGCCATTGGCTTTGCTCTGGAAACTCAGTGCGCAGTAGTCGGCCTACACACGGGTGTCGCCTCCAGGCTTCAAAGCAGTAAAATGTGTCCTTCCAGGGAAGCGTTAAAGAAACGCTGTAGTGCGCAGGAAAACCAGCGGTGAAATTGTGCGCACAGTTAATAGACCCTGTAAATCTAAACTTTCCAGCGGTGTGTTGCAAGTGTCTGTGAAAGTACTCCTGTGCCGACCTAGAACTTATGCATGGTAGTAGTGCTCGGTCTATCGTTTGACACTACCGGCTTCGCGCTTATGCTCATAAACTTTCGTCACTTATAGTTGTACTTTGTGCGAATAATTTTTTTCCTGGAAGAGACTTAAACTGCTAAATAAACAAACAACGCACTTAAAAAAAAAAACAAATGCGACCAATGCATTTCGCCAAGCCCGCCAGATATGGCCCGCCGTCGTACATATGAATTAGGAGTTGTGAATACACCCAGTGGACGATTACTTTTCCAATTGTGGTGATAACATGATGAACGTGAACAACTTGAGCTGTCTTTAATTATGTTTCTTGCCAAAAAATACTGCCGGGTTACAGCAAGCTTACACCCGCCGCGGTGGCTCAGTGGCTAAGGCGTTGTGCTGCTGAGCATGAGGTCGCGGGTTCGATTCCCGGCCGCGGTGGCCACTTTTCTGATGGCGGCGTGAAGCAAAAACGCCCGTGTGTACGAGATTTTGGTGCCTCGTAGATCCCCAGGTGGTCGAAATTAATTCGGTGCCCTCCACTACGGCGCGCCTCATCGCCTGCGTTGCGTCGGCGCGTTAAATCCCACAATCAATCAACAGCAAGGTGCAATGCTTCTTCCTGATTTACCACCCATCGATGAAGACGGCGGCGCTTTCAGATGCTAATTGTTTCTCCCTGCTACCATGCAGCTTTTGCGGTGGCATATGCAACGTTTGGTTTTGCGGTCGCAAGCAGGTATACGAAGTCGCTTATCACGAGTAAATTCCTCTCGTGGCTCAATGCTCGGTAAAGTAACAGGCAGTTGGCACACGTGCCGCACCAAGCGGCGGCCGTCAAAGGCAAATGGCTAATTAGGCGGCCACGTTTCGAAGACGCCGGGGCCAGTTCTGCGATGAAATCTGCCGCTTCGATGCCAACGCTATAGCAACAGCTGACTCAACGCGGGAGAAGGCCGAGAACCATACCAGCACTCGAGCCCTGTGCGCCATGCACAGGCCACAATATTTTCATGCCGGCACACAGTTGCAGCCACAGATTCGTCTCACAAAACTTAACGCGCCTGGTTAATAGGACACACATTCTGCACCACAGGGTTGCCGATACTCGTAACCCTGGCCCGAGCTCCATCCTGCGGCCTGTTTGCGCGCTGAAAATAAGCTTGAAGACAGTGCCCGAGCTGCTACTCTCGTCCATTCATCCGTCCATCTTTCACATAGAGCCCGAGCAATGCACATCCTTCATCCTAAAGATCCCGTGTGCGCCTTTTACGAAATCTGCGACATTCCGCGAGGGCGGAACACGCGGGCTGTCAAGCGCATATTAAGCAAGGGTTACAGAATTAGTTTGTCGCCTGAATTCTGTTTATTGAGTAAGGCGTTCTGCTGATGCATGAGCGCGAAATCGATGACAGACGCGTCTGTTCGTTGCTACCGTTTTAGAGCTTTCGCTCTACACGAGAAACTATTCCGGGCTTTCTAGAAACTATTCCGGGTTTGAAGCTCCCTAAACTTCCGAAAAGACGCATTTCTGCGCGTAGAACTGCACGCTGGGGGCTGTGGGCGCCCCATGGTGGTTTCTAACACAGCAGCAGATAAGTTGCGTAGCACTGTTTCATGTCGATGGGGGAGAACGCGCAATTTGAAAAAAAGACCTGCATTACGTGAATTTCCAGCGCAGGCAAGTATCATAAGCCGGGTCTTGGCTACTCTGCTCCACTGGCCGCGATGATTGGTCATCCCCGAGTGCTGCGGTGAGTTCGACCCACGGGCGTTTCGAAGCGTGCAAGCCGGACTTCAGCTGGACATCAGCAGGGGCGAGAGGTTTCGCGTTGTAGACATGCGTTGTAGACATGCGAAACTCGCGTTGTAGACCGTAGTTTCGTAAATCGTAATGCGAAAGCAATTCTAAGGGACGGTTCGCGACCGTGCAGGCCGATGCTATATTTGCATTTTTTTCGAGGATGAGGGTCCGTGCTCGCCAACCTCCTTGGTGCTCGCCGAAAGAAGCCACACCGTTAGCCTCTTTCGGGCGCCGTCGTGCTTGGCCGCTGTGCCCGCATCTTAGGGGGGCCGGGTGGCTTTGAAAGTGGAACGCCATGGGCAGCGTCCGGGTGACGGATATAAAAGGACTGAAGCGAACAGGAGACGCCACAAAAGAATGCAGCACGCCTTACCCTTGAAACTTGCACGGTAAATGGCTGCCACGACACCAGCGCACACTGAAGCGTCGTGCTGTTGAAACACCCGCTCGACAAGCCGCTCGCTTGGAAAGTGTTCGCGTATATCCATGCATCGTCGTTTCCAAAGCAGCACGGAAGAATAACGCGGGGCTCAAAGTACGACAAGTTATTCTCGTGGTTCGGCGTGTCGTTTGGATTTGCGTTCACCGGTTTCTCTAAGACACCTTCATAGCATTCACTCAAAATAACTCCCTCCCTGTTCATTGATATATCGAGCTTATTGAAATGACGATATCCCACAGCAGTTTCGCGTGTTTAGCCATTACACCCCTCTCAGGTATGAAAAGCATTTTGTGGGGGGGTTGAAGAAGAAAAAAATAGGCGCAGCTTGCACTAAGTGGTGCAAGGCTGCAGAAACAGCAGAGCTGGCGGCCCCTCTCCCTCTGTCGGAGACCCGACTGTTGCACCTCACATGGACTTCCGAACTTTCCCCTGAAATTTATCCATGACTGCTGGCCCGGATCGTTTTGTCCGCAGCCTTTCACATCTCTGCCAAAGTGGACCGCGTTAGCACACGCTAGAAACCGCGGCCCAGTCCGAAGCCAACGCCCGCGCTACGAACCCAAAGGAAATGATCTGCTCAATCGAATAGACGGCGGGTTCGATTCCCGGGACCTCCCTAACCCCATTTTTTCATTGAGGTTTCGAGGTTTTTTGGTGCGGCAGACGGACAAAGCTCGGCCTCAACAGCTCTGCTGTTGAAAATCCAGCGTTCTCGACGTTAGTTTTCGTGCTTTCCTGTTTAGGCTCTAGATGCCTTACTTGAATTCAAGTTCCCAAATCGTTCTTTTAATGCTTCCAGAGCATTAAGGAAGTATTTGTGAAAGATTCCGAGTGTTTTGTGCTTGCTAGTAACATAAGGTGACTTCAGCGTCACGGCCACGCAAAGTCATTAAAGAACCTTCTTCGTACATCAGATGGTTCAATTGCTTTCATGGTCACCTTTCATGTATTCTACGTACATCTATTTTCTTTCCGTTGTTCCCAGTTTAGCTTTGCGCATGTAGGGAGCAGCAGGCTGATGATTTTTGTCTTGAACCTACCCTATTCCTTGCCCTGGTCTATCTTTCCATTTGTGACCGAGACGAGTCCACCGTATCGTTCTGCAAATAAGGCAACGCGCCTGCCATCCGGCTTTTTACGCTTCTCGTACATCCTGCAGTTGGCCAGAATGTTCCAGCCATTTCGCCACTGTGTTCATGCCAAGTTAATTAGCGCGCCAGGAGAGCCGGTGCACGCAGGACACCCGAAAGCCCTCAACCGCGAAGCCTTCACGTTTGCCGTGGGCTTCGTTCACCATCCGCAAAGTGTGAGAGCAAACACACCGCGCGACGGTGCACTAATTGCCCCCGGGGCCTGGCCTGACATCAGGCGCCTTTATCTTGTTCTTGCCTGGTGGTTCTAGAACCCAAGCAGAGAGTAGGTAACACGCACCTCTGAGCAATGTCTTATTTGGTTGCGTTTGGAAATTGCCCACCGGCCAGCCAACCCGCACATCGCGATAGAACATTCCTGGACATTATCGAAAAGTACTCAGTAAGTCTATTTAACCGCACAGGTATTAGCTGCGCGAAACCATTGAGCGCTTGTCCGTGGAAACATCGTAACTGCATCCAACGCTCGACGCAACTAGATGTGCAGGAGTTGTTTATTTTACTTAATTCCGGAAGTAATTCTTCTAATTTAGGTTTTACTGCTTGCAGTTTGTATTCCAGGACACGCTATATGTAGGTCATCGTCCGAGTACTGACCTAGCTGTTAGTGAGAGCAGATGCAATGAGACCAGACGCAAATGATTTTATTGGTTCGGCGCGCCTCGCGGCGCCGGCGGGACGAAGCTGGCGCCCCGAACCAATACTATCATTAGGTTGCTAGCCAGCGGAAATGGTTGTCTCCTCCTTTCTCAGTCCCGTCTGACGCGCTGTTGTTTTCACATCCGTGTTACCAATCAACAAGCCCAAGTTTCAACTCCTTTGTGGTCCAAGGACGCCTCGACGGGATCTGATGCTCGAGGCTCATAGAAACCACGTTCTGCCGTATAGTACAGACTCATTTTATCAAATAAGACAAACGATCTCCCAGGGCGAGTACCTTTACGTGATTGAGTGAACATATGCTTCTTATCTCCTGAGCATTCCTCAGAGCGTTGGATTATCTTATAATTTCACAGCGAAGCTGTTCACCTCCCGTTGGTCGGGATTTATCATGGCGTATGTCTGCAAAAAGCAGGTGGAAGTGAGCCAAATCCGTGGAGCAAAAAAAAAAAAGAAAAAAAGAAAACAAGCCAAGCCAAGGAGAAAGGAACGCGACACAGCCGCTGACGAGCTACTCAAACTCAAAAAGGGACGCCTCCTTATTGGCCTGTGGGTAGAAGACAACGTGAACATTTGAATCATGAAAGCTTCAAGGCCACGCCACAAACACATGCACAGCCAGCCGCGGCTAACGTGGACGCCACCGACTGGAACGGGGTGTGGAGGAGAGGACCTGAAAACAATCCCCATGGTGCCGTCCGAAAAAAAAGAAAATCTTAGGCGCAGGGGAACCAGTGCTGCCGTCTTTCAGAGGTGAATCCCTTGCACGTCATTTATAACGAAAGAAGAAGCGTCGCGCTTTGTAAACAGGGAAATTCTCGAATAGCGGCTCCGTATCCCCATTTCTTAGTCACTTCTGTCTCTTGCGTAACATGGCACTGTATAGATTTGCTTTTTCTCTGCGACTTCAAGGTCTCTGTTTCATCACGGGAAACGCAAATATCACGTGTGCGACCTGCTGGGGCTGTTCGTTCTCTCAATCGGAACGCAGACAAGGTCCATAGCTCGTGGCGCTTCCACAGCGGTAAACGCAAATATCACGTGTGCGACCTGCTGGGGCTGTTCGTTCTCTCAATCGGAACGCAGACAAGGTCCATAGCTCGTGGCGCTTCCACAGCGGTAACCTGTCGTGGCTGACAGGCGTAAGGTCGGGAGACGCATGAGAGATGTCCCTGCCCGCTTGTCGGTTCACGGATGTGCTTTTGCAGGACGATGAGCGCGCAAGGGAGCCGAGCAGGTTGCAGGCGGCGTGGTCGACCGTCTGGGGCGTGGCTCGATCCTCGCGGACGAGGCTCGTTAGCGGCGTGGAAGGGACGCCCAGTATTGTCGCCACCACGTGGGGCGTTTACGGGACGGGCTGGATACATGTTAGGCGGGCCTCGCTGCTGGGGGCAGTAGGCTATTCCCGTCCTAAAATTGCGAGCGGCCAGACGGCGCTAATTAGAACGCGCGCACTGATGCTGTGCATCGACAAACTTGCCGCCCGATTCAGTTCCCGGTTTTATTTATGCGTCGACTTGGCACCTTGCGTTGGCATGCGGAGAATACGGCCAGGCTCAGATTGTTGCCGCAAAAAATTAACTTTTGTAGCATTTCTAAACAATAACGTCGCCTGACGTCTCGGCCAACCAAATTACGTGAACGACCTTTTTAAAACAACGGTTTCTGCCGGGCTGATTACCATCAGTAGCGGTAATCACTGAAAAATATACTAACGTGAGTTACGACTGTGGATTCATCAACTTACATGCTTGTTTCAAAATCTAACATGACCAAGCCTTACGCAGTGTGCGACATAAGTTCAACAACTCGAACTTATGCCACGAGCATTATAGCCAGCCTGCGCTGCACACGGGCCGCTGCGAGCGCTCCACTTTTCCTGATAAATCCGCCTGCAGTGCACGCCTTCGGTACTAATAACGAGTAGAAATTTCTTGACCAACTATCAGACAGTGTCTGATGCGCCGGACAAACGCTTTGCGGTGCCCGCACTAAACTGCCACTTTATATAAAACAAACCGAGGAGAAAAAATACTGGGAAGGTGGCCTAAGGGCCTCATTTCCTGTTTCTATTTACATCCTACTTGGCCGGCTATATCTTCGTCACTTAAAGGGACTCTGCAACACTTCCGATAAACGCTTTCACTATTTCCTTCGCGTCTGGGGGCACTACGAAATATAGTTATCTCCAGCACGCAGCGACACTGCGTGATTTGCTTGTCGCCGCAGATACGCCTTCGTTTCTGCTTTGCATTTGTGGCTTTCTTTTTAAGGTGGCTATCCAATGCGTTCATTCTGCGACTGAAGGACAGCCAGCCAATAGCCCC
Source organism: Haemaphysalis longicornis (assembly GCF_048455015.1). NCBI lineage: Eukaryota > Metazoa > Arthropoda > Arachnida > Ixodida > Ixodidae > Haemaphysalis > Haemaphysalis longicornis. The sequence continues at coordinate 272,568,941 of NW_027526203.1, forward strand.
TACACCACTGTAATGACGTAATTCCAGCGCCAGAAGAACGCCAGGAGCGGGAAAGAGAGAAAAACCTTTTGAGCAAGTTTCTAAGTTATCTTATATGCATAGTGCAGTAATTTTTGGCTGAGGCACTTTGCGAACCCCTAATCTAAGTACTAGGTGTGTTGGTTGACTACGTTCTGCAAGCATTCAAGATTTCGGAAAAAGCTGAAAAAAGTGTTGCAGGGTCCCTTAAGACGTTAATATTTTCTTTCGGCTTTTGTATCACGCCGTATGCTTAGATGGTTTTGTGGGCGTCGGTGGCTTGGCACATGATGAACGTGGCTGTTTATAACTCAAGCTCGGTGGTGACGCTTACGCAGATTGAATTGTATGCACAGAAGCAACGACGAGCTTGCGCTATCTTTCCTACAAAAATTACGCCCCGCACCACCGTGATAGTAAAACACGGTGCTGCTCGGGCGGTAAACATTACTGCAACGTATAGTAAATTACACTGACTACTAGCTGTTATTTGTTTCTGAATTACAGAATTCCTCTTAGCTTTTGTAGTCTGCCACCACCTCGGAGCCTGGATGTTCAATGAGCGAAGACAGCAATATCGATTGACTCTCAAGATTCCATCTGGTGAGACTCCTTGGTTAGGAAAACCAGGGACCGCTTCCCGTTAATAGCTTTGCAACAGCCTGCAAAGTATGACGGCATCCCATAAAAAGTAAAACTGCTTCGTGAATCCGACAGAGGTGCTCGCACATAGATTTCTCCGCAGATAGTAAAATATTTGCTTGGGAACAGATGGATATCCTCATATTTGCCTGCAATGCGCTGGAGACCGGCCGTTGTTCAACAAAGGCGATTAAAAATGCCAAGATGGGATTAGCAATACATGAGCTCAAAAATTAGTTGCAAGTGTTTGCTAAGGAATGCAGTAGCATGTTTTGAGAATTTATATAATGGCGACATACGGGCAGTTTCTTTTGAGATGTGAAGTCTTCGTACTGTAAAGAAGTCTGACAAGTCGAAAACAGTCACAATTCGCAGCGCTACTACCTCATCTCTCTTCCCGACGTTTATTTCGCACCGAAGACGATTTATGTAAGTTTTAATTTCAGTAGTCATCAGTCTACTGGATAGATTTTCCCCCTTTTTCAGCGTGTATGGGGTTGAGATCGCTGACCGATCAGCGTTGAAGCCATCAGCCAATCGGCATTAAGGGTTTCAACGTCGTTTGTCGCCGGCCCGCATGACACGCGGCAGTCGGAGAAACAACCTGAGGAAGTTTCAAGTTAACAGTTGCACTTGGCACGTACTTAATGCCTTACGTCGCCTTCCGACATCAAGGACAGTCAGTCTTGTTTGTCACTGTTCACCTATCGATCGCAATGTTTACCACCACCCATGTGCGGCGCATCGGAGCCAGGCCCTTTAAGGGGACCGCCTTCTTCCCCGCCTTCTTCCGTCTCCGTTCGTCGCACGAGCAACGCGCTGTCCTTGTGAGGGGCTTACCTTCTTCCGTGGTATTTTTTCCCAGCCGCCTGAACTTGCGTTGTTCGAGGCGAGCTGCGGATTTCGCGCAGCGAGTCCGAGGCGCCCGGCAAGGAGCGCTGTTATGCAAACTAACCTCTCGTGCGTGCCAAGGCCAGCGCTGCCTGTCGTCGTCGGGGCGGCTGGGTGAGTGTTCGAGGCGTCGCCAACGGGGTGAAGTGACGCGCTCGAGAAGAGGAGGTCAGGGCTAGCTGTAGGCGGCACTCGCCATTGTTCCTTCCGGCGGCCAAAGGGCGAAGGAATGGGCAGAGAGCCCATCATCACCACTGCGCAGATAGCCGAGGAAAGGGGACGCGGGCGCCTCACTTTTTCGCAGCAATTAAATGGCAGAACGGGTTTCCAGTTAAGTTATTTGTTGTATTCTACTGAGAGGTTGGCCCCTCAAAGAAGACCCCATGCACGGACATGCTGACGACTACTTAGTACAGCTGCCCGCAGGCGCACCTTGTGTATCAAGGTGACGACACCGCGGACCCCAAGCCCATGTGGGTTGGACCCACCCACGCCATAGGCTCTGCGTGGCTTTGCCGTGTCTGAGGAAAAGGGCATACTGGTGGTTGAGCCAATGTCAGGGTTGTTTTGGACCTTCATGGCCCCCTGACAGCGGCAACACACCACTTTGGCCACCGCTTCTCACAGACGGTGCCCCCGGTCTGACCCGCCCTGGGGGGAATCAGCCAGTTGCCTTTTCCTGTCCTCCTCTTTATTCTTTTTCTTTCCTATCCTCTTTCTTAACTCTGTCCTGTCATCTCCTTCCTTCCTTGTTCTACATTTTTCCAGGTGGCGAGGGTTAACCTTGTGCAAAGATGTCAGCCTTGAGTCCAAGCATAAGGTTATAGTGGCAAGGCACGGTTAACGTGTGCTGCACAGTCACGTTCCCTTGTTGGGCTCGGTGGTGGGCGACCGGCCTTGCCACCGAATTGACTCGAAGTTTTAAGGCTACATTTCCTACTCCGCTCAGAAAACCTGATCGGCCTCCTAAACGGGGTCGCACCGAAGCACGGCGAATCGAACCACCCCAGGCAACATTCAGGAAGTACCTAGTGGTGCACTCAACTGACGACAAATCACCAATCACTGACCTGTCAGTGTTCTTCATTGCCAAGTGCATTGAGAACATTGCTGGGAAACATTACAATGCCAAAAAGATGCCCTCTGGAGACCTACTTGTTGAGGTAATGCGAAAAAACCAAAGCGACTACCTTCTGAAGCAAGAAAAAATTGCCAAATTGGCTGTCAGGGTCACGCCGCATCGCACTCTAAACACTGTCCAAGGTGTCATTTCTGACAAAGAACTACTGCATGAGACAGACGCTGATCTCCTCGAGGGAATGCTAAACCAAGGTGTTGTTGGCGTTCGTAGAATCGTAATGAGAAGAGACGGGGCAGACATCAAGACGCGACACATCATTCTTACTTTCGCCAGCTCTACCCTGCCCGAGACGGTGAAAGCAGCTTTTATGAGCTGTCGTACGTTCGCGCTTACATACCTAACCCGAGGCGATGCTTCAAGTGTCAGCATTGCGACCATGGAACACTAGCCTGCCGTGGCAAGCTCACCTGTCCTAAATGCGGCGAAAACGATCACACCTCTGAAGAATTCAGAAACACAATTCTTAAATGTCCGAACTCCAGTGGCGCACACGCTGCATACTCACGATCTTGCCCATCATTCAAGAAAGAAAAGGAGATCATTCATATCAAAGTAACTGAAAACATAAATTTCCCCGAGGCACGCCAGAAGCACAAGTTGTTTTCGGCCACATCCTATGCAGACGGCGCCCGCCGGGGGTTGGGGCGACATCTGGTTAGTACTGCGACACAGTGCAGCCTAGCTGATGTGTCGCTGTCGTTAACCCCCTCTCACCGCCCACCAGCTCCTCCTGTCTCTACAGCAGAGTCCCTGGTGGTTCCTGATCCTGCCGGGCTGCCACCCACAACCCAGCGCCCCAACGCTACCCCTGCGGAGCCCGTGGAGGACGTGGCGACGGGCGCTGTTGGGACTGGCTCCGCTTCCAGTCCAGCTCCGTCCGCCCCCACAACACCTGAGGGCATTGAGATCAACTCAGGGGGCTCCACACAGACCCCTTCCCTTCCTCCACCGCAGGCTCCGACTGAGAAGCCTGAGGCCACCTCAGGGACCATTCCATGAAGTTTACGTCGGAAGGGTACCAATTCGGTGATACCTGAATTGTCAGATGAGGAGGATATGGACACTTTGGCATTTCAACCTCTATCGCAGAAACGAAATGAGCGCCCCAGCGCTCTTGGCCGTGGGGAAAAAACCAGCTCCCCGCATCACAGGCCCGAAACAAGACTCACTGATGTGAAAAAAAAAGCAACAAACAAACTACATTTTTTATTATCTCTAACGCATAATTGCTGTTGAGAACATAGTTCAATGGAACTGTAGGGGTCTCATAAAAAACTTAGATGATGTATATGAACTCCTTTATAAACATTAATCCAGTATTGTTTGCCTCCAAGAGACACACCTCAATCCCAAGCAAAGTAACTTTCTGAGGCAATACACTGTCTTTAGGAAAGATAGAGATGTCTTTGCTCATTAGAGATTTATAGCAGATCGGAAAAAACGGTTCCGGTACGGTAACGTCTACCGTCTGGACTCCACCGCGCATGCGCAGAAGCCTACCGTAAACCGGAGCGACTTGGCCGGACGGTACCGAGATGTACCGTGTCCGTCGTTCGAAAGCGGACGGCCGCTTTGGAAGAGTTTGGTAGACGTACGCTTAGCTCACGCCTAGTCGAACGAATTGTAAGTATGAGGTTGCAACAAGTGAAATCCGCGCGATTCTGACAGCTCAAGCAGAAAGGTTAAATAAAGGCGATCCGGTTACATAACTAGTGTTAACAGCAACATGGACCCGTCTACAAATCGGCGAGTGAGGAACAGGCGGTATCAGTTCGAGGGACTCGCAAATACAACGAAAAAAACTAGAAGCAGCCCGCCGTATGTACTGACAGCCCAGCTTGACGTGCTGGCGCCACCTGTCGAGATGGAGTAGAGGTAAAATGCACGCAGTCACTAGTGCGAATCGCTGTAGGGAGGGGTGTTGGAAGGTTTTTTTAACTGCCTTTAGCGCTTTTGAGAACTGAAAACTAATATTTCAGCACAGGAAACGCCACAGACTCACGAAGAATTGCCAAACGACGTACAACCCAAGTCGCTCGCAGTCACGGTAGCATGTCCGGTAGTTACGATCTGCTATAACTCTTAAAGCGAGCCTTCCCGGTACGGTCCGGTAACGGGTACCGCGTACCGTACCGGAACCGTTTTTCCGATCTGCTATAACTCTCTATTAATCTGGCGGGGTTGCCATTGTGACCCGAAAATCCATCCCATCCCAGTCCATTAGACTGCTCACCAGCCTTGAGGCGGTTGCTGTCCGGGTTATTATTTTTGGCCGGCTGATTACGATATGTTCTTTATACATTCCCCCGGATTATCGTCTGTCTACCTCAGAATTCGAGTCCTTGGTGGACGAGCTTCCGGAACCCTTCATTCTAGTCGGAGATTTAAATGCACCCAACAAACTCTGGGGCTCTGGGAGAACCAATGCCCGTGGCCGTTTAATTGAACATTTCTTGGTATCGTCTGGTGCGTGTCTGTTTAACAACAAACAGCCAACATACTATAACACCACACATAACACGTACTCACACATATACTTGGCAATAGGTTCTGCTGTTTTTCTCCCACTCATTGAGTGGCAGGTGGACAAAAACCCGCTAGGGAGTGACCACTTCCCAGTACTCTTGAAGGGCCTAGACAAAGACCCCTACCCTGCAACTTCAACTAAAAGGTTTAAAGAAACCGCTGCAGAGTGGGAGAAATTTAAGCAGAAATCTCAACTCCCACACACTTCCATATTACACTTTGGTATTGATGAAGCCTGTAGCCTTGTCACAGCCCATATCCTTGATGCTGCAGAGAAATTCATTCCCCAGACGTCTCGTAGCACAAGTAACCTAAAGCGACCCTGGTGGAATGAAGAGTGTCGAGAAGCGCGCAGGCACAGAACAAGGCGTGGGGCATTCTTCGCAGATACCCAACTGCGGACAACCTTGTAGCATTCAAGCGCACCAAAGCCATGGGAGGGCGCATTCGGCGTCAGGCCAAAAGCAATAGCTGGAGGTCCTTCTTAAGTTCAATAAAAAGGACAAAGGGCATATAACTTACCCCTTGTTAACACGACTGGTGACACCTTAGAGGACCAGGCAAATGCGCTGGCGCAACACTTTGAACACATCTCCAGCTCCTCACACTACACAAGCACATTTATGCACTACAAAAAGTCGGCTGAGCGAAGTCCATACGGGATCACAAGCAATCAAATGACTCCTATAACTCTCCATTTTCTCTTCACGAGCTCATGACTGCGTTGGCCGGTTGCAAGCCTTCGGCGCCAGGTGCAGATAACATTACGTACACCACGATCAAACACCTTCATACAGACACAATCCATACTCTCATCTTTTTATTTCACAAAATATGGCGTGCCGGGCACTTTCCTAAGACATGGAAACAGACTGTCATTGTGCCATTGCATAAACAGGGAAATGATGCCTCCTGCGTTTCAAGTTATCGTCCGATTGCCTTGACCAGCTGCTTGTTTAAACTGTTCGAAAAAATAATCAACAGAAGGTTACTACACTTCCTGGAATACAATGGTATTATCGACAGCTGCCAGGCAGGCTTTCGGTCGGGCAGGTCAACAACGGACGAACTTGCAGCTTTTGAATCCTATGTGAAAAATGCCTTTGTTAACAAACAGTATTGTATGTCTATATTTTTTTATCTATAACAAACATATGACACTGCTTGGAACTACGGCATCCTTCGGGACCTAAAATCTTTTGGTATTTGTGGAAATATGCTTAATGCCCTTGACAGCTATTTGTTTGAACGAACATTCAGAGTGAGGGTCGGGGCTGCAGTATCCGCGCTGTATATGCAAGAAAATGGCGTTCCTCAGGGTGGAGCACTTAGTTGCACACTTTTCATAGCTAAGATGAACACACTTGGAAAAGCTCTGCCCCGTACAATTTCTTATTCCATTTATGTGGATGATGTTCATATCAGTTTCCGGTCCTGTAACTTATCTTTGTGAGCGGAAGGTACAACTTGTCACAAACAGGCTTGTAAAATGGACAGAAGAAAATGGCTTTAAGCTAAATCCTCAAAAGAGCACATGTGTCTAATTTTCCAGGAGGCGTGGTATTCACCCTCAGCCCACCGTCCAGCTCAATGAAGTAGTAAACTGTAGCAGGGTGGCGAGTTGGGCGAGTTGGTGTACTTGCATCTTGGGGAACAGCGCGAACTAACAGGGACACAAAAAATGAAGTAGCTGTGCCTGTGAAAAATTAGCACAAGTTTTTAGGCATTCTGCTAGATGAAGAGCTGTCATTTATTCCTCATATAAAGCTACTTAAAATAAAATGTTTAGAGGCAATGAATATCCTAAAAGTCCTATCCCACCACTCCTACGGCGCAGATAAGATGTGCCTACTACGTCTCTACAACAGTTTAGTGAAGTCGCGGCTGGACTATATGGGAGCGTAGTATACGGGTCAACTTCGGAAACCGCTTTAAAAATGCTTGACCCTGTTCTGCACCTCGGGCTTCGCCTTTCGTCAGGAGCCTTCCGAACGAGTCGTGCACAAAGCCTATATGTGGAATGTGACCAGTGGTGCCTGGAAGACCAGCGCTTATACACAGACCTATTGTATGCTGTGAAGACAACATCTATAAAAGATCATTCTTCCTCATTTACTATCAACGACACCTCTGCCATGCACTTGTTTCTAAATCGGCCTTCTATATCTATGCCCTTTTCGTTGAGAGTGAAAGTTCAAGCTGGGGAGCTTGGGATTTCTCTTACCGAGACCTATAGAACTTCGATCACAAACATTGTCGCACCTTGGGAAATGTTCCGGTTTCTTGTTATTTATCTTTTAGAGCCAGTAACAAAATAGCTGCACCAAGAGAACTCATCTTACAGCATTTCCTACACCTACGGCACAAATATCCCTACACAACGTTTTACACAGACACCCCCAAGTCCGCCCATTCTGTGTCATGCGCTGCACATGGCCCAAACTTTGCTATCGCAAAGACAATGAACAAAAGTACCAGTATTTTCACAGCAGAGGCACACGGCATTTTAACCACTGTGGAACACATTACACAAAGCAGAATACACAGTTTCATTATTTTTACAGACTCCCTGCGCGTAGTACTAGCTCTTTATTCAGGAAAACCAACGAACTTCATTTTAAATCGTCTTATAAAATCCATGTCTGCCTACGCTCTAAAATTGACTGTAGTTTGCTGGGTACCTGGGCACAGCGGCATTTCGGGCAATGAAATCGCAGACAAGGATGCCGCTGTGGCTACTTTCCTCAGTGTTGTAGATATCCCACATGTTCCCTACCTAGACATGAAGCCATTATTTCGGAGTAGGCTTCGGAGGCGCTGGCAGGTACAATGGGACACACAAATCGAAAACAAACTGCACATTATAAAACCATAAATAGGGAAATACAACACAGACAAACGGAACAGGTTCACAGAAATATAAATATGCAGATTAAGAATAGGTAACACACGCGCTACACACTCATACCTTTTAAACGGAACCTCACCACCTGCTTGTGAGAAGTGCGGACGACGACTTACAGTTCTCCACGTATTGATTGAATGTTTCGCATACCATGAAGCAAGGAAAGCGCACTTCCCCCAACTATACACCTACACGATACCCTTACACCCATCTTTGTTTTTATCCGATCAACCCCCCATCAGAAGTGAACGCCTTTTAGCCTACCTCGCTGACATTGAATTTTTAGCACTCATCTCATACCATGTGTGACATCGGGGCCACCCGGTGACAGTGAGGGTGGTTCGGAGCGTTTTCATAACAGGTGCCAGGGACGTCACTGCCATCGCTGGAGCTAGGGTCATGTTAGGATGCCCCCAGCACTGTCCCACTTAAAGATCATCAATGTTACCTCTCATCTTAATCATCTTCGCTTTTTAGAGTAAGGGCCCTTTACACCCATATATACACAATTTTTATCAAGTACATCACAATCATCGCCATAGTATTTTAGCAACAAACGTGAAAAAACAAACATTGTCTTGGCGCTCTTTGGCCTCAAACGCCCTTGCGCTAATAAAACACACATAATAATAATACTTAATCGAACAGCCGTTGTAGCCGTTGGCTGCATTTAGGTGGATGTCAAACTTTCCTTCTCATAATAATACTTAGTACAGCTTACTACTGAGTTCCCTACTGAGCTCTAGCTGTGCCGCGCTGTCCTCCTTGCCCATCAACAGGGCTCATGGATTGAAGAATATATTCTACGCACAATTCGTTTAAGTTGGAATGAGCCGTGCGTTGCGTAGTTGAACAGGGACATACAGCCACAAGTTACAGGCAAGGACATACAGGGGCATACAGGGTACAGGGACAACAGGGACATACAGCCGCAAAGATACAGCTGCAAGTCGGCTTCACCGCAACTCTCTTCAACGACAAATGAGCGTGACCAATTGTGCGAATTTGACGAATGACGAGGGCCAGCATGTGATTTGAACAAAAATATAGTCTGCGCAAGAACAGCAGCGCAAGCAGTGCACTTGCGCTGTTGTCCCTGCCCAGATTACGTTCGACCGGCGGCTGTTTCTTAGAGAGCAAGCCTTAGAAGAACCGCTGTTGTGGATGCGTTAGGGTGGCCACGTATCTGTAAGTGTTAGTTTCGGCCAATTAACCTACACGATAAAATTACAATACACCGAGGAGAATGAGAGAGAGAGAGAGAGAGAGAGAGAGAGAGAGAGAGAGAGAGAGAGAGAGAGAGAGAGAGAGAGAGAGAGAGAGAGAGAGAGAGAGAGAGAGAGAGAGAGAGAGAGAGAGAGAGAGAGAGAGAGAGAGAGAGAGAGAGAGAGAGAGAGAGAGATAACATTAATGGTCACTAAGGCATCATCTGGGCGGAGTCCGTTAGGTTCTGCTGCTACCTCCGTGTGCGTACTAGCAGCCGAAGCAGGGTCTCGTGAATGTGAAGCTGGTCAGCTCCTTCCCCGCTGCCCAACCGACGCACTGGGAATTTTATCTAAGTTGGGGTTGTCTTGGCAGGCTAATACCATGCGAGAGAGGGCACATGGGTCTTCACAGGTGCGGCAGGACGGGTCGTACTGCATGAAGTATAGTCGCATTGCGTGAGGTTTAGTCGCATTGGGTAGGTATTGGTCTGCTAGGGCCTAAGCATTGCGCTTTTTTTTCTTGCCCAGCGGAAGGGAAGGCGGGGGGCAATATCAATAGGATGCCTACGCTTTTCTAGCTTTCAGTGCTGCGTGATGCCATGGTACCTGATGACAACTGAAGTGTCACCACCAGCCGATCACGGGGCATGGTCGGCGCGGTCAGCTAAAAAGCTGCAGCCCTTTGTGACCTATACGTTGTTGTGTTCATGTGGCATCCACTCTTGCCGCCTCAACCACGCGAATTGAGCGGGAAAACTACCCGCTGATATTGGAACCTCCGCAAAGTGCGCGCTTATTTGCACGACTCCTCGATGCAACTGACGTGGCGCTCAGGCCCTATACCGAAACGCAGGATGCTCACTGAAGCTTGGTGTAGGATTATTATTTGGGCATCTGACGATATTGCGCGAAGTCCGAGGTAAATACAGTTGAGGGGAAATGATTTCAAATGTGTCGCAGCAGTTGCGCTGCTCGCCGCTGCTCGGTTACTGAACAGGGAATAGCTGGAAAATACTTTAAAGCTTTCCCTTTTCTTCTTTATTTCTTCCACTGGAAACGCTATAAACTATAGATATGCAGTCGTCGGCACACAGCGGTATTTTGCAATTGTCTTAGCGCAACAGATACGTCACGTCTGCTGTTCTATTTGGGCTTTATTTTTATTGCCTCGTCTGTTAACATTGCGCTAAAATTGGTTTTTACAGATCAAAAAGAAGCTGGCCAGTAGAATCGCTGCGTCCTCCGTGGGGCGAATGTGTGCGCAAGAGGACACAGAAAGCCAGCAGAGGACGAAGGAGATAATAAAGGGCCTATCGGACAAACCAGCGAGCATTCAAAATCTAAAACGCGTATACAGCAAAGAATATGTTGCTGTGCAAGGTAATTCTCGGCAATGCTATTACTGTGCGAGAACTAGACGACACACCATATTAACACACAGGAGCTGCGCTCAACTCTCAATCGTTTTATTTCCCACGTGGTCGAGCAGTAATATACTGTCGGTGATAAACCGTGTAGAGGAGTAATGCGAATGCGTGGAGAGTTTTCGACAAGCCTAACGACCTCACGTGCTTATATACCATATTCCCAAAAATGCTTCAGTACCTTTAAGAGATCTCATGCTCATATATAGCGTTTAAATTCGTCGGCACGTTTATCTAGAAACTTGCGGGCTAATGTGAAGGGTTTGTCGTTGAGATAATTTGTGTAACTTGACCTGCGGTAGCCCTGATGCATGTTTTCGGCGAATCCTCAACACACGCGAGCACCCATGCATGAAATTCGGATTTCAATGTGGCAGAAAACTACAGGGACTGCTTCGGCTGTGACTTGACATGACCTCGTACAATAATGACGCGAAAATTAATGCGGCTATTGAGAGAGGCGTTTGCATTGCATTATTCGTGACCCAAGGAATTGGCGCGCATGCATGAAATCGGCGAAAAGGGCCGATGCAGCTTTGGGTTCGATGTCCCTTTGGTGCTTTGTCACGTCGTCATAATCCCCCTCCCACTCAGGGCGTAAAAAACGAGTGCCGCATAATCAGCTTTCTTTTTTCGAAGGTTTAGGGGATTGATTGCAACACGCGCCCGAGCCATCGCCGACTGTATTTGCATATCCGCACAATGTGGGTGGTCTTAGTGAGGCCGCGCATGTTTGATCCGCAGCTTTTCCGAGTGCTGGGGCGGATGGCAGATGGAGATTTCCCATCCTCTGCGATTTTATTTCACCATCATAATCTCTTTACTGTTAGCATGTTGAAATTTTCACGGGTGCAAATGTGCGGCGATGAGGGAAAAAAAAAAGACACTTAGCTCTCGCTGTTCGCGAACTGCAATTCCCATTTTACTTCTGTGGTTCGTTGGTTTTAGCGATAATGGCGAAGTAACGAAAGGTGGAGACCTCAGAAGAGGCACTGAATTTACGCCGGCCAGTTGTGGGCGAGCCCCTTTGTCGGATACGAAATAATTGAAACGACGCTCTCTCCTTCTGAGCAGCCTTTGTTTCCCCTCTCTCTCTCTGTGCTTGTCCCGCAAGCCCCTTGCTTCGTTTTCAATCTTCTCATTGCCACTGGGACACAGCAAAGATCTGTATTGCTCTGCACTAAAACTCATTCAACGGAAGCTGTTCCCCTTGATCGTGCTGGCGCGCAGCCTCCGCAGATGATAATTGTACGACGTAATGGGTGGACTCAGGCGTAATAAGTGAAGCTAAAACTGTGTCGGTAACTGGTATAACACTGCTGCGCTGTAAGTATTTATATAAAAACAGATTTGCGTCCTCTCGATAAACTCCGCGAGCAAAGTCTTAGAGAAAGTACTCGGCCGCTGTTCCGGGATGCCCTGGTCCTTGCTGGCGGTTCGTGCCCCCTCCATCAGCATGCGCTTGGTCGAGAGGTTCCGGTCCTGCTCGTACGTGAGGAACGGGGATTGTTGGTATTCCCAGACCAGATGGTACAGGGTGCCGGGCTGGCGGCAAAAGTTGCAGGTGCTGTAATATTTGCTGGGATAGTATGGTGGAGGAGGGTTGAGGGGGGGGGGGGGGTAGGAGTTGGTCTGGAGCCGGCGTAGTTGGTCGCATCGGCTCGGGAAAGGTGGGAGTGGGGTGGAGGGAACCGTTGAAGCTTGTGTATGAAGTGCGAGAGGATGTCTGCGTAGCATTAAGTGGATATGGGGTCTCTTCAGACTCTCTTCCTTCGAGGGACTCATGTCCAGGGGTCCGAACTGTACATATGTCGGGAAGGTGCGGGATGGTCTTGTGGATCTTGAGGGCGAAGGGTGATAGTTCCGTTTACCCAAAATAGTAATAATACCCTTTTTCTTTTGCCCTGTAGGTGTACAGAGTTGAATTGCATTTTTTTCTGATTGTGATGAGTCTCAGTACAATAGCAAAGTACCAATTCTTTGTTGTTGTTTGGGGATACTGTGTTAAGAAGAATAAACTTCCCCCTCGAAATGCTGTTATAGCAGCAGCAGTGTACTGGAATAGTACGTGATAACCACAAAGTATTCAACCTGCGCCCTGGGCAGAGCTCTTTCGTAAACTGAATCCACAAATTAGCTAGACGTGACTGGTTTGTTAGCCAAATCATAATGTCGAGGCGTGTCCTAAGTAACAATGAAACTTTTAAGTGAAGCTCATGTCCACGACTGCTCCGTCTTGCTTGGTGTTTACTGCAACTCCTCCAAGCACATTTTTTTTTTCTGTTCCACCTCCAAAGTGGTTACCCTTTAACTGTTCCAAAATACTGCAACAAGTTTCGCAAAAAAAGTTTCAGTAATAGAAGTGTTTTCTTTTTTTTTTTTTTTTTTTTTTTGCCGGTCAACATGAGAGGCCATTCAGGAACTGTTGAGCACGCACATTACTCACATGTTTGATTCAAGAATCTGCGCGTTCCGCACGGATCCGACGATGATGGTATGCGAGTGCTCGTTCCGTATACCCAACATGCAGCAATCGTCATCCAGTTGGCGAGCTGTTATAAGCGTGAAGTTCTAATGTTTCATACCCTGGCACACTGTGTGGGCACCACTTCTTTCGGCTAACACAGTGTGGAAGGCACATGCGTGCGAAAGACGAAAAGCCGCATTTGAAATCAAAATTGTCCCTTTATCGCGCTGTTCCCCTGTCGTAAGCTCCAAAGAATGTAAAGTTTTGATAACCTTCTTTCTCTTGACTGAAGCCTTTTCATTGTGCCCATTGTAGTATACTATGAAAATTGTGAAGCTGCTTCCCCGGGCTCGGTGACGTATCGGACTTCCCCGACTGAAGGAAGCCTTGACTTGGTCACAATTCCTAAGATGACCGCCTGGACAATAGGCGCTTTTTACTCGGTAAAGTTTATTTTATCCTCCCTACCTTCCTTCCTTCCTTATTTTAGCGCTTGATTTCCTATCTTCGTGCCTGTGCCGACGTGTTATGCGTCACGTACTAAGGCTTTGGGAGCGTCCGAACGCAAAGTCGAATTCCGCTATGTTACAAAAGTATACAGGCGGCGTTTACCGTAACTTTACCATAACTGCTGAAGACCGGATGCCGTGCTGAGAAGCAACAGTACAGGGCAGTGTCGGTAGACGGTGCGCGGGTGATCAACTTGAACATTTATTTAGCACCTAAAATGAGAGCTAGTTTGATTACATTTTCTGCTAGCAGTTAGATTGTCAGAAAGTGCGTTAGTTCCATATTGTACTTGGAGGAAAGCAATGCGTAGTTTAGAACTGAATATGCCGTGAAAGCAACATTTTTAAATTTCGAATTTTTTTCTTTTGTCTGTCATATTTAGCTTGACGAGAAGTCATCATTCCGCTTGACGGCATGGCAGAGTCCCTCTCTAGGGCACAGGAGGGACAATCATTCCACTTATCGGTCACTGCTTCTCAAGGTCACGCCTCTTACTGCTTTAGTCCGGAGCGCAGTGCGTCGTGCCTTTTATGATCGCCATCCCCTTCGTTCGTTCCGCTCCTTCATGTTAGATGGCGTGCTGATAATATCCCGGTTAGCAGGAGAAGGAAAGGATGATGTGCATAAGTATAAGTTGTGGTGAAAGTACGTACGTACGCGCGGAGATTTTTTTTAGCCTACATGCACCACACAGAGAAATAAATGATTGATAGTACCAGTGACACGTCGACCTGTCTTTACCTGTGAATAGATTTTTTTGACCCAGCACTGCCACTGCTTTATGAAGGGTCTTTCCTTCATGCGTGCTGGACTCGTCTCCGCATCGGCGAACTGTAAGTAGTAGTGCTCGTCCTGTCTATCTCCTGAGTTCGCCTTATAGCGCCCTGCTCATATCATCATACGTACTATTCTAAGACAAAAACCTTCCTACCCAAAACCGTATATTCTAAGATTATTTGATAAGAATTAAGTACGGTATATGTGCAACTTAAACACCTTTTTCCTAAAAAAAAAAAAAACTGTGTTTCTCAGCGTACCCTCCCTTGAGGGCTACCAAAACTTGCTTTACCGAGCTTCCAAATCTCTTATCCTGTCACAAAATTAGGAATCGTCACGTGCAGCGCAATAAGCATCGGCTGCGGCGATGGCATGCACTTGGGACGACGCTTTTATCCCGGCGAGCCAGATTTTCAAATTTGGGCACAATAATAAATCAGGAGGCGCCAAATCCAAAGAATATGGCGTGGTGAGAAACCAGTGGAAAGCCAAGTTCGTGCACTTTTTCTGTTGGGTTGGTGCGCTGTCTTGGTGAAAGAGGCCTTTATTGTTTCCCGGTATAGGCCTCTTTCATTTTCAGCTGTTCTTCCAAACAATGCAATAGCGACGCATAATACTTCCAGGTTTTTGTTTTGAGGTTATGCAAGTAGTCGATAATGGTTATTCCTTCGCTGGCCCCTCAAGAAACAGTGGCGATCAACATCCCAGCCGACGAAATGGTCTTGGCTTTCTTTGGAGCACTCCCACTTCGGCGTGCCCTCTGTTTTGACTGCAGCTTGCGCTTCAACTCGAGGGTGTAGCGACGAATCATGTTTCGTCGGTGGTCACAAATTGACGCAAAAAGTCCCGTGGATTCTCATCAAGCATTGCCAGACGCAGCATGGAAACGTTCTGTCGCGTGCGCTTTTGGTTCCACTGTGAACAATCACATCACCCGTAGGCCGCACAATTTTTCATGTGCCCTTCTTCATGAAGGATTTTGTGCACTCTTTCGGTTCAGATGCGTGCAGATAAACAGTGTCGCGCACTGACATTCAGCGGTCATGCATAACAATGCCAGTAATTCTTTTTCATGATGTCCGGAGTGGTGCTCTCAAGCGTGCACATCTTCTGCACATGCCCGGACATGCCCGCACATCTTCTGCACAAGCGTGCACATCCCCGCCGCGGCGGGGCGCAGTGACATGTGCAGCCAATTTGAAAGAAAAAAAAAAGGTGGTGTTGGCACGCAGTGCGCAACACCTACAAAGTAAAAAGGCCAGATAGAAAAAAAAAAACACCTAACAACGAATTCAGGCGTCCATAGCGTGCAAAAACCATTCCATCACGCCTGCCCAGGCCGCCTCATCACAGTGCAAATGCAGGCATCGGTTTGGGAGATTGAAAATAAATAATAAAAGAACAAAAAAGCGATAACCTAACCTCCCAAATTTAGCACAATAGAAAACAAAAGTGACCGCTACCGCACGAAACACAGAGGCGAACCAATATCTGAGAAAAGGCTTCCCGTGGTCAGAATCTAACCTGGGTCCCTCGCGTTATGAAACCGGCTTCTATGCGATTGCGTTCGTGGCCTGATCTCTCGCGCGCTCTTCTCCTCGCCAGTTCACCTGCGTTCGCGCCTGAAGTGGGTAGAACAGATGTCGAGTCCGCGAATCGGGTTGCCGCGGGTTCTAGCGCGTGCTAGCGCGTGCTAGCGCAGTCAAGTTCGGGAGAGATGTGAGAGCCTGCGGACAAAACGATCGGGGCCTGCCAGCCATGCAGAACTTTCAGCGGTATGTTCGGATAGCCATGTTAGGTGACACAGCCGGGTCTCCGGCTAAGGGAGAGGGGCCGCCAGCTCTGCTGTTTCTCCAGCCTTGCACCACTAGTGCAAGCGGCGCCATTTTTGTTTGTTTGTTTGTTTGTTTGTTTGTTTGTGAGTATTCGTTAAACTTTGTTCTCGAAGCATCTAGCTTTAGGCAAAATAAGTTATTTGGTTTCAAAGCACTACTTTCTCTTGAGGGTAGAAGATCTTCCTCGTATAGACTTCCCAACTGCGCATATGTTCTTAGCCGCATTCCCAGCATATGGGATCAGGGATTTATTCGGTGTTCGTCAGCACTTACGTCTTCCTTTCAGCCGCTTATTCTGCCGGCATGTTTTTCCATGCATACAAACACCTTCCTAGCGTATCATTCCCTATTTCCAAGTATTTGTTTGTTTAATGCCGGAATTTCCACTACACATGTGGACGAGGTTTGGAAAGGGAAATATCCTTTCGCCGAGCATGAAAAAAAAAAAAAAAAAAAACACGCGCCCTCTGGTTTTTCGCCCAATTCCCTGTTTTTCTTAATCTGATTTTTTTTTTTTTTCAGCCTCCTAGAAAAGCTGCGACGCGTGTTCCCTGGCGAGACCTTCGGCCTGGTGTATTTTCTTTTCATCTCCGTCTCTCCCGTTAGTTTTTCTATCGCTCTAGTTTTTCGGGGCTTCTTCCGCAAACACTTCCGGATTTGTTCCCTTTTCTTTCTTCGTGGTGTTTTTTTTTTTTTATCTTTCTTCTCAGAATGATTCCGTGGCTTGCTGTGCACATTAGCTGTTTTCGCGCTCTCGAACCAGTGTAAAAAGAAATACTCGCGAGATTTCGCGGTTTTATGGTTATTGCCGCGTCCGTGCAAGAGGCGAAATGGTCGCGGAAGTGAATGTTAGATATTAAAAAGGCCGCCATCCCATATACGCGTCGTATACCAACACGCTTCGGTAGAGGCGCCAGCTTTCGTCGGTAATGTGTTTTGAGCGGCAGAAAAGAAGAGACTTTTCTTCTCGTGGTTTTTCTGCTTTTCTCCTCTGACTCTCGCGCTGCATGCATAGCTGGGGTGCTCTCGTTTTAAAACTCTCTCACGCTTTCTTTTTAGAACTTTTGGTTCAGCTCGCAAAGTCTTTTTTATCGTGTTGCGTTTACCCACCTACTTTACTGGCTATTTTTTGTAAGTTTCTCCCTTGCATATGAATATAATCTTCTCCGTCCACGGAAGGCCCTGTCAAGACGTTTCTTGAATTTTCCCACGCCGCAGACGCCCACGAACAGCGCGCGCCCTCCAGTGGCGAGCTTTTTTGTCGGCCCGCGGTATGGACGAGTGCATGGCAAAAGCTTTCGGCGAAACGCCGGTGTGGCACTCCAACATGGTACATAAGCTAGATAAAGCCATCCAAGAGGATGGGCGCGGGAGAGGGATGCCGCAAGTGTTTCCCGTGCGACTCTGGCCACGTCGGCTGCAGGTCTTCTGTCGTGGTGTGTGAGCCGACGAGCACACATTTCCATTTCACATTTCCTTGACTTGGTGAGCTACGTGTTGTGGTTTACAAACGCCGCAGTGGGTGACGTGTCGTGTACCAAGAAGTGGGTTTCGCACTGAGAAGCCCACCAGACGGTACGAGGCGCGCGCACATAAATGCACGCTCATGTTCGCTACCATTTCGTTTTATTAGCAAGATTGCACATCCCATACCTCACTACAATATTGCTCGACGGGTTTACACAAAAATGACTCCGCATTTAATTAAAAGGACAGATTTAAAAAATTCCCCCGCACCTCCCCGAAGGGAATCGTGCAGAAATGCGAATGCATTGGGTGCACCGATGAGTGTGTTGCGAGTAATTAATGACGAGAGTGTGAACGTAATCATTTATTCATCAGCACCTGTTTGTGTTATCGTTGTACCTGACGGCCACAATCACTGCCTTGTGATCGCTAAAGTGCACGGTCAAAGGGTCTTTGAGAAGCATACGCGCGTCACAGTTTCGCGTAAAGACCAGATCAATGCAACTCCCGTGAATGGTAGTGGGGCACGTGTCGAAGCCGGCAGAGAGACAATGCATAGAGTGCCTGGTCACACGCCCGAGCGCGCTCCTCCTCTCCCCTTGCCCTCCGCTACTCCCGCCCGAGCTACCACCTGCTCCGTTTGCTAGGCGCGCCACAGCTGTTGCTAGGGGCGAGGAGGAGCGCGGAGAGATAACACCTGCGGGCGCACGCCGACGGAGCACGACAACCCCCGACTAAGAAATGCATTCGCATTTACGACGACGACGACGACGACGAAGGCAGAACTACGAGGCGCGCGCTCACGTGCGCTCGCGCTGGAGGTTTACGACGACGACGACGACGAAGGCAGAACTACGAGGCGCGCGCTCACGTTCGCTCGCGCTGGAGGAATGCAGGCGCACGCCGGCCAACGGAGCAAGACAACCCCCGGCTAATAAATGCATTCGCATTTAAAATTAACCCGGCTTCGTTCCTGTGTCGTATAACGTGCCAAAAGTCTCTTATGTCTATGAACTAGTAGCGATATATGCTAAACCGATTATAGACACGGCTCAGAATGAACGGAAAATCGGGCTATCTCCATTTAACTAGTAAAACATGGTGCAGCATTTCGCTTGTGTAATGGCACGGCCACGGCGACTCGAGCTTACCTGCAGTTTTTATGTTCCCATGAGTTCCCGACATTTCTTCTGATTTGGATGCTGTCGTACTGTCACAAGAACGAAACAGAAATGGCAGAAATTATTATCTATGGTGTTCGCCCATCTAAATCATTGTTGACTTCCATCAAGGCAAGTTTTTATTAACTTCAACTCTATAAAATAATGACGCATTGAAGCAACAATATTTCTAGTTCGAATCATTCCTATCGTACCAAACTTGCGTTTGTTTGTAACGACGTCTACAAATAGGTACGGTCGCGCTCACTATGACCTACACCGCTCATTAGTATTAAGACGATTATATCGTCAAAACAATGACTATGGGCATGTACGTTAGGAAGGCTTGATTCATTAGGACGTTGTTCTCCAAATGCGCACTTGGTCTTTAACCCCGGGTGCCAGACAAAGGTCATATAAAGCTGTGAATACTAATGAGCAATGCAGGTCATAGTGAGAGCGACTGTACATGCCGGCCGGTGGCGCCATTCGGAGAGTCTGCGAACGTGCTTCGGTGGGTCACCGTCTTTTAAGGCGAAACATCCGACATTGTCCATTGTTCATAGTATGATAATTACACGCGCCACGCGCCATCATCCAACGAAATAAATTTAACGGGAGACCCATTAATGGATAGTAAAGAATGCGTCAGCATCTCATCCGCCTCCACCGCGAACTTGTGGGCTCGGCCCGAAGAGCACGCGTATCTCCAGCATTACAAGCCCGCAACACGGCGTTTCTCGTACGCCCCTCGCACATCGTGCCCTTCTACCGTGCTTTGCGTCCTAACCACGACCGGTTTTCCATCTCGGAGGACACGCTTGCTCACTTAATTTAGTAGCGCCTTCGGCTGCATGTCGCTGTTTTGGTGTTACTCGGTGTCTGAATTTTGTCGCCTTCATTCCCATTCCACCCTCTTTCGCGCCAACTCAGCGCTGCACTCGCCTCGCACTCCGAGCATCCTCGATTTACCGGTAGCATTTCGTCTGGCGTACCCGCAAATTTTCCCGTCATTTTTTCGCGGGGCTACCATGGTTGCCAGACCAGGACTGCCCTCTGTTGATTAGCTCGCATCATCCGTAAAGGCCGCGGATCTGTCAGCCCGCTGGCGTACCCGCAAATTTTCCCGCCATTTTCCCCGAGACTCCCCGTGTCTCGGGTAGTCTGCAGACGATCTGGGACTGATAATCGAGAAGGCCCTCCATTTTAGAACGCGTACAGGCTGTGACGGGACGCGTCGGGAAGCGAACGCAGCGCCATCTCAGCCAACGCCGCAGCGGGATCGGGTTTCGGCTTGACCTGACCGCTCTCTCTGTTCTGTCGCTTTGTTCACGCATCGACAGCGCAGATTTTCGCAGACCTGCCCCATTTATTGCTCAGGTAATAATAAAATAGAAAACTGGCTCCTCGTGACTCCTCAGTTCGCCAGGGGAAGCAGTGAGCGTGGTGTTCGTCGGGGCTGCCGAAGTGCCTTGCGCCGTGTCTCATGAATCATGATGGAAAGTTCTTCGACCTTGGACGTACCGCCAGTTTCTGCGTCGTATAAGCGCCGTCCATTACGCAACTGCGCCAGAAACTCTGAAGTGCAGGACGTTTACAATGCAGGGAGGAGATCCAAACGCCTCGAACTTAGCGGTGCCACACTCCCAACTCGCGTACGCAAGCACTATGTAGCAGTACGCAGGCATCGCGGACGAAGTCTGGATGCTTTCGCTTTCAAGTCACGCAAGCGCAGGCTTCATTGCCCCGGAAATTTTCTATTTGAATAATTATCGCACGTAAATTGACGCGTGCAGTTTTCGCATCGTTATCGAATACTTTCCTTGGTGCCCTGTCCTCAACTCATCTCCTGATGCCCCCTCCATATGAAGACGCTGATTTTTTGCAAGCTCTTATTTTTTTTTAATTAAGAGTGGCTTGGAAAGTGTAGTGTGAGGTGGGGTTTGCTCAACCCCTTCCCAAAGATACTGCTGCCACGACCTGAACCAACCAGGCCCAACCACGACTACTTGATCGCCTATATTTCTTTTTTCTTCTTACCATTCCCCAAATACGGCCAAGTGGCCTCCCTGATCCCAACAGAAGCTGTTCAATTCAATTTCGTCTAATTGAGCGAAGTTTGTGTTATCATTGACATATTTGTTACTATACCACTACAGTGTTTTTGAAGGAATAAATGTTGTTTGCAACTTCCCTGTCCCTAATGTGTCTCCCACTGCCTAGAGACAATTGGTACTCCGGTGTCCCATCTGATCACCGTAACCCCCCCCCCCCCCCCCCTCCACCACGCGTGCTTCTTTGCCGGCTTTCGTCACAGGCAAACATGTCAATTGTTCCTTGCTTTTAAGTGCAGAGCACTTTGTGGGCTCACCTTGTCGTCGTAGCTCGCTAACGGTCGATGCAACTGCCGGATTCAGGAGGCGCAGCGAGATAACGGACTCAAGTAAAGCCTTCTGTACCGTCGTCAGGTAGTCGCGCTGAGGCTTCGAAAACCACGCGGTTTAAATAGTCATAACCGTTTGAACCTCGTGAACCGCTGGCACTTGTCATACATCTCCCCGTTGTTTAGCGCAAAGAAAACTTCAGGTACATTTCAGGCAAAATCTGTGTATATAACCGGCAGCCCCCGGGTTCACTTAGTTCGGAACGCTCGTTGGGTTAGTTTTTACGATAGTAAGCGAAAAAAGTGGCCGCGCAAGAAAAACAATGGCGCGTTCGAAATGACGCAGAAAGGTTCCAGCAGCGGAAGAAAAAAATAGCTCGTTCGAATGCCGCAGAAAGGCTCCAGCCGCGCAAAAAGCAAAATGACACGTTCGAAATGACGTAGAAAAGCTCCAGCCGCGCAAGAAAAAAATTGCACGTTTGAAATGACGCGAAGCAGCTCCAGCGTACGAAATTAAAGCGCAAGCACAGAAAGAGCAGAACTCCCGCTGGCGCAGTTTAATTCAGGCAGGGGGCGCGCGAGCACTGCGAAGGCGTGAAATTTGAAATGCATTGGGTGGCAGCTGTGAGTGGATATCGGCGCTGCAGCCCATTATGGCGAATCACTGCTCTGCATTACCGACAGCTTTAATGTGCTCTAAAATCTCGTACACAGGCGTGTTATTGTTTCGCTGGAGTCTAGACTGCAGCGTTCCCTATTACCGTCTTCCGTGTGTCTTCATAGCCCAGGCATATATATTTTTGAGCGGTGCTTCAGGTCTGAATACAACTATTTTATTGCTTGCCAATAAACCCCCACGAAACATTCGACGGTATGTTACGATCGCTACTTTGTACGTACTTTACGTTGTTTCGCATCGTTTCGCTTCGTTTCGCTTTCCTGGCGGCTAAAACACTTGTATTTCTTTTTGCTTCATAAGGGTCTGTATTTTCGCAGCAAGAAACCGTTGCGCTGCGCGTTTTAGGCCGCAGTATGGCATCACGCCACGGACACCGGAAGAGCTCGCGGAGAGTTGTTTGTGAGGGCTATATAAGAAGTTGCTGAAAGCACGCACGCTGCGCGTTCGCGCCTAAAAAAGGGGGGGAGGGGGGGGGAGGGGGGGGAGGGGGGGAAAGGGAGAAAACCTTGTTTTTACCAGCGTGTTCACCACGGGGCTAGAAGAAGCCCCGGAGCAGCAAGGGTTGAAAATTGATCGTGCCACACGCGATACCTGCACCGCTGGGAAATCCGCCAAGTGGCGAACTGCGCCCTACTCTGGCGTCTGGTTGCGGACACGTCGCTTAATATCTTTTTTTTTTTTTCCCTTTCATTGGTGGAGAGAATAGCAATAGAGAGGTGATAAACGAGAAAGAAACACAGGTAAAATATAATACAAACAGAGCAAGACCAGGACACAGAAACGATTCTTCTTCTTTTCTCCGCTTTTCATTTTCTATATACACATCTCAATAAAGCAGTGAAAGAAAAACAAAATCTAAAGCGGCCTTCATTGTGTTGTTTCAGTGATCACTGTTTCGAGTTCTCCATCCGTTCATCTTTTAGCTAAGCGTTTCCCCATTTTCGTGTTTGTTTCAGCCTTTCGCATTGATCAAATAACACCAGCGTAAACTCGGCAATGCAGTGGGTCCGGGGATACGAATGCGGCAGGGAGAGGTCGGTGGTAGCCGTCATGTCGTCCGTGCAGTCGGCAATCTTCGGAAACGCCAACGTTTCCGCGTCATGTGGCACCGTTGACGCGAGCACCTGAAAAACGCCCGAAACTGCGGGCACTCTGGAAATGCCCCGCCCCATGGGGCCGGCCGACGGACAGGGAGCGACGACAAGCTCGGGGGACGCCGCTGTCCGGCTCGGCAAGCGCGGCTTTCAACGATGCCGCAGTGCAGTACGACCCGCCGCCTTTCCTCTTGCAGGGGGGCAGCGAGCGGCGCCGTGGGAGGGACGCCGTCTTCTACGGACAGAAGCCGGACGTCTCATTCACGCTATTGCATCATGGGCGCATCACGCTCACTGCACTTGTGAGAAGCAGGCAAGACTTCGCCTGAGGCGCTCGTGCTCCGCAAAACAAAGACAGAACATTGAAAGGACGAAGTATCTTAGTATACACGTAGTCTTATTTCTCGGTAGACCCGCAGCTTGGTCTGATAGAACTATAAGAGTGGAGGTAACATATGAAGTGACGACGACATCGATACTGTGGTATCAGTATGGTACTTTCCTTCGCCTGCTTTACTGACAAGTCATAAGCAGGTGCACCGGAGAACTGAGTTTTCCTGAGTTTTCAAATACGTTTTCCTTAGTGGGCACTGCAGTGAAGATACCGTATCTGCACGGTTCTAACGCGCAGTAGGATTCAACACCTGGAAGCCACAAAACAACTTAGCGCCGATTTTATCGCGCACACGAAATAATGTCGTTAAAGGAGTACTGACACGAAATTTTCATGTTACACTTTTTTTTTCGCTGCTATGGGTGCCTACCACCCCACTAATCATAGAATGGCACATTAGACAGTCGATCGCAGCGTAAACAATCATTTACGGCGTCGTTTATTCGTGTTAGTTTCGGTTTCGATAAAACGGAACGCAGAGCGGCCGCCATGACAGGTGGGCGCCCCTGACGACACCATCCTTGTCGCATCGCTACCGACCTGGACGTGCGCGCCCAGACCGGCCCAGGTCTTCACCATACCCACGCGCCCGGCAACGTCACTCCCAAAACCATGACGTGTTACACACGGCGTAGCAGCGCCCGCCAACTGCAGCCACCGCGTCGGCTACGTCACAGGAGCCCCGACGTCGGCAATTTGAGGCAAGGAGCAGGTGATGTCATGCTGGACCTCTCTGGGCTTTCTCGTGCGGGCAAACGGTAGAATTGATTTAAAATATGTTATACTGAACGGTTACTGTTGAAACTGAAACTTGCTGGAAGATATCTCCTGAGTAAAAGGAAGCATTTTACATAGTTATCTCAGTTTTGAAATTTCGTGTGACTACTCCTTTAACAGACGCCTCAAAATTGCGCAAAATATTTTTTTGAACATAAATCCGCACACGCTGTTGGCAGCTAAAGCCCTTCCAAAAAAACGTAGGCGTTAGAATCATGCAAATATGGTAATTTCTGTCGGAGTGCCAACAAGTAATGCGTAATGCGTAAGTAATGCAAGTAATGCGTAAAAAATCACACCAAACTTTGGAGAAAATTGCATAAATATACAAAAATAGCCCTATACCTTAAACTGTCCTTGTCTTCTGGACATCGCTGTCTTTAAAGGCGTTGCTTACGGAGTGACCCCGAACTGTAGCTAATTCCGATTGAGACCTAAATTCGTTCCTGGTTTTCTTTATATCGCCCTGGTTATTTTACAAGAGTATGGGTGTGTGAACTCCGAAGAAATGGCAACAGTTGAGCAACCCCGGGCGTCATGTACGCGACACTATCCAATAAATATGCGCAAGGGAAACTTGGTCGGGGTTAGTCACCGAAACCCCTTCTAGCTGTTTTATTCCAGTAGGTGATATGTTAAGACCCCAGTGAAAAATAGGCCTTCGAAATTAATCTGCACTCAGGCTTTTGTAATATCTCGCGCATGAGTATAGTTAGCTAAGTGTAGCCGGAGCGTTAATCTACCCCCCCCCCCCTCTCCCCTACAGAAACTAACGACATTGAATAAGGACACGACGTGTATGAAGATTCTCGTCCTATATTTGTTGATCTATCTTTTTTTATAATTATGCTATAAGGCAGCGTCGTGTGAGGAAACACCCAATTCACGAAGCGCGCTGTAATAGGAAAGCTGGAACAGCTAGACACACTGGAACTGCCTTTTAAAATATCCGCCTGAACTTGGCATCACCGCTCAGCACTTAACAAGAACATCGCAAAGCCAAGCAAAACTTAGTAAGGCCTAGCCAAAGCCTAGCAAAGCTTAGCAACACCGGAAGAAGCAAGATCGACCCCCAGCTCCGCTGTCTTTTCCTTTTTTTTAACAGCGAAACTGTTCAGCAATTCGTAAGTTTTTCGTGCCCGCAGTTAAAAATACCGCGAAATTGCCGAGCGCGCGCACGTGAGCGCGAGCCTCGCGGCGACCGCCGAGCAGTTAACAAAACCAAGAGAATGCCTAGCGCTCGTGTGTGCGTGCCTAGCGCCAACCGCCCATCGTCCAATGCGCACGTTCGTCGAGCCAAGCATACCCACTGTACGAAATCACCTCAAGCCCAGCGGCGCAGCTTTGCCATTCCGCTTCGAGATCTGGCAGTTGCTCATCCCAGCCAACTCCTCTCTCGCATAGGCGCTGAAAAAGCACTTTAGCTCGTACCACAAAAGGCGCCCCTAATCCCAAAGGTCGTACACTTCCACAGGGAACTGAGCCGAGCCGACAGGTTCAGGTAAACAAAGGTCCGGAGTCGGGATAAACACAAAGGCGATGGAGAAGCTAATGTACTCAGGAATGCCAGCTGTACAGGGAATCGCAATTCTGGTTCGAGCCGATTGTTCCAAATGGTACTCTTTGCATTCTTAATTCCTCGATATGTGGCAGGGCATCCGGGAATAGTTTCCGGCAGACCCCTGCGTGCTACAAAGCGTCGAAGGGCCAGCAGCCATGAAGACAAAATACAAGTTGGGTTTATTAGAAAGACTGCTTAGTCCCGATAACAGTGATACGAATATCATCGCAATCTTCGAACAAATAACGGATATATTAAAGAAAAGGTTTGAAGGAGTCGCGACCCCTTAGCCAATTTCCTGCAACTTTTCAATGACGTCACGGAGCCTTGTTTGTGCGATTGGCGGCCGCCTAACTGACCTGTCGCGACGACACATGACTGGACGTCTGTAATGGGGCCTCTAGTTCCATTTGACCGCATCACTTGAATGTTAACGTGCAGTTAACGCACTGAAAATTGTTTTATTGTTGGCCCGTATGACGTCATTCTTGCTCACAACACGTCACTGTGGCGCAAAATTTGAAAGTTTTTAAATACTTCTTGCTTTTTTTTTTTTTTTCGTTAAAAAAAAAAACATCTTTTGTGGTTCTAATGGAGCTGAGTGAGATACTGAATCCTAGTTCTTTCGAATTAAACGAAGTTGTATTTTCTCTTCATGGCTCTTTAACACTCAAACCCCAATGCTACAGCTGCCTGGACAGCACATGGGCTCCTGGACTGAGGAACCACTCTCGCATTATTGCGTAATAAAGTTCTCTCTCTCTCTCTCTCTCTCTCTCTCTCTCTCTCTCTCTCTCTCTCTCTCTCTCTCTCTCTCTCTCTCTCTCTCTCTCTCTCTCTCTCTCTGAGCAGCAGCAGCCCACTAGGTGGGAGACTCTCCAAACATCTCTGGGTGTGACGTGGACGTTGGTTGTGTGGGCTCTTCTGCACGCTCCCGCTCCATCCACAGGAATCGCCTTAAATAATCCCCATCCACCCGAAATTTTTGAGTAGATGACCTGATTAGGACCTTGGGATAACACCCAACCAATTATTTTATGCCAAGAGGATTTTTCGACGTCTTTTCGGGAACAAGAAGAGAACGCCGGAATCGTCTCCTTGGACCAACGCCAAAGCCGCCCGGCTGCCGACCAAGTGCGGAGGCTCCCCGCGCCGACGCCACGACAGCCGCGGTGCTACAATGAAGCCGTTTCAAAGAGACAAGAACGACGAGCCATCGACTTCAAGAACTGAAGAGATGGAGACCGAAATCTCTGGTGCTGTGAACCACGTTGAACAGAACGACGCTAGAGAAACCCACGCCGCGGAGATCGGCACCAACATGTACCTGCAGAGCACCGAGCCACGCAGAAACGAGCCCTACGACCCATCATGGAATCAAGCCGTAACAGGAGAACAAAGCAAGCGCTTAAAAAAGAACTCAAGGCGAAAGCTACAGCTGAAAGCGGAGCCACGTTGGCCGCCCCGGCGGAGAAGACGGCGCCGAGATTCAACGTCGCTTTCAAGAGAAGAACCCCGAACCTGCCCAAGGAAGACTTCAAAATTATCATTCGACCGAAGAAGGGGCTACAGCTGAGCTCCTTCACGGTGCCACAACTCACACAAGCCATCGCCAGGGCCTGTCCCAGCGGAATAAAGAACCTCCAAGACGCCATAGTTCGCCCCAAGTGGACGTCAAACATCATCCTGGTGAGCACGCCTACGCAAGACGCTGCCAACGAGCTTAGAAACCTGCAGAGCCTATACATCGGTGGCAAGAAGTATGATGTCGTGTCGTACGTCGCTTACTCAGAGCACGAGGTCAAGGGAGTCGTGCACGGCTTCGAGCCAGGTACCTCTTCGGCAGAACTATTAGCAGGACTGAGAGTGAGAACCCTCGATACCAAGATCGTTTTTGCACGCATGCTTGGGAAATCTACGACCGCTCTCATCACCTTCGAGGGAAATACAGTGCCGAGGGCGGTGTATTTCTATGGCGGTGAGATGACGTGCTACTTGTATAAAGCTACCAGACTGGTTTGTCAAATATGTAGAAAGACCGGACATCGAGCGGACGTATGCCCCGAACCCGACATCAACATTTGCGCACGCTGCGGAGAAGAACGCCCCAACGAAGACCACAGCTGCTCGCCACGGTGCGCGTTGTGTAAAAAAGGACATCTTACTGGCGCAAAAGAGTGCGAGCTGAAATTCAGAAACCCAAGAATACCCCCGGGCAACAGGAGCAAGCCTGCCAATCAACAGAAGCAACCCAGGTGGTTCGACGACGAATGGCCCGAGCTCCAAGGACGCCAAGTGCAAGAAGAAACACAACCAGCTGACCGCACCCCCCAAACGAGGAAGGAGGATGCCCTACAGAAGAAGAGAAGCAAAGAAGCCGTCAAACGGGTGAGCTGGACAGGTGTAGCCTCCCAGGACCTCAGGCAGTCTTTACAAAAATCAATTAAAACAGATGAAATAAACGAACTGAAGAAACTCATCCTAGACATTAAGGCAGAAAATGCTATGCTAAGAGAGAAACTAGAAAAATACGAACGCGCACAACATGACACAGGCTCTACCACTACAGGCTTTCAGAATCCCAGAGAACAGTCGAGTGCAGACACGTCAATGTGGCAACAACTTCAAGACTTTAGAAAGGAAATGAGAGCCGAAATCAGAAGGTTGATAGCGGAAATGGTAATCTCCAGGACAAGTCCCAAAAAATCTAGCAAGAGGAAACTATCGAACACACAAGGCAGTAAGACCGTCAGGCACATCGTAATGCAGGAAAATTCAAACATGAGTACGGAGGAATCGGAAAGCGACGACGATATAGTCGCAGTGTACGGCACTAACCATGACGCCTAAATTGAAAAACACGCAAGAACAATTAGTGATATGGCAGTGGAACTGCAGTGGCATTAACAAGAAAACAAATCTCCTGGAAGCCTACATAGACAAGAAGGACATCAAGCCCGACATTATATGTATTCAAGAGGCAGGATGTCTTACCAACTTAAGGGGCTACAATAGAATTGATACATCCAAAGACACCAGGGTGTCTACGTACGCTAAAAAAGACGTAACATGCAATAGATACGATCTTTCTACGAAATCCCCGTCTGCCGTTCTCGTCGAAGTAATACCTATGCAAAGGAAATGTAAGAGCTTCTTTGTTCTCAACGTATACAGCCCACCGTCCAGCAACAAGGAGAACTTCGAACCGCTCTTTAGAGAAACAATGAATATAGTCGCCAAAAATAACGTAATCCTTCTCGGGGATATGAACGCCCCGCACAAAGAATGGAATTATAACTTTGACTCTGCCAAAGGAAAAAATCTTGTCAATGCAATGGAGGCACTTAACCTGCACACGATAAACGACACAGCCTTCCCCACTAGAACGGGTAACAACCGCAGTGTGGATACGTGCCCCGACCTAACAATAGTTCCCGACATGGATGGCCTCACCACCTGGCTTAATACTAAAGAAAATCTCGGAAGCGATCATGACATCATCGAAGTGAAGACATGCTCAGACAACTACAGAAGAAGGCCCAGAAAACAAAAGATGACCGATTGGAACGCTTTTCGCGAAAAGCTAGGGGCCCTCGGTGACATACAAGAAATAGGCGCCTGGTCCGGCAACATCAAGGAAGCCTTTCATAAAGCAACCAAAGAGTACGGACAGGAGAACGAATACTTGTGCGTTGACAGCTACCTGATCAGTCTGTGGGACAAGAAACAGAAACTGTACAAACGATGGAAGAAGAAAAGACACAATAAGAAGCTCAAGCTTCGCATCAGAAACTTAGACAAACGGGCCAGAGATCATGCCAGCAAGCTCGCAAACCAAAACTGGAACGATTTTTGCGAATCGCTTAAAGGCACCCTGAACACCTCCAAAACATGGGCTATTATCAAGGGCATGTTGAACCCCGAAACAAGAAGGAGAGAAACGAGTCACCAACTCATCAAAGTGGCTCACGAATTCAAAGGTACTAACAACGAATTGATTTTGGCTGTTAAAGAGCGATTTGAACTGGGTCGAAACATCCCACCGGTACGCAGGAACTATCAAGGTAGCCCCAATGACTTACTTGATAGAGAAATCTCGAAGGAAGAGCTACAACAGGCTATATTGGCCAGCAATAAAAAAAGCGCCCCTGGTGCAGATGGAATAACAAACAATATGCTAAGAAACTTAAACGATGCTCAGATGGAGGCCCTGGCCAAATACATAAACGATTTGTGGCTCGAAGATCGACTACCCCCTCAATGGAAACACTCCACGATAACAACTATACCCAAGCCGGGGAAACCCCTTGAAATAAAAAATCTAAGACCAATTTCTCTTACCTCATGTATCGGCAAAATCTACGAAATAATAATTACGACAAGACTTCAAAAGTACATAGAAGAACACCAACTTTTTCCGGACTGCATGATCGGTTTCAGGCAAGGACTGTCCACTCAGGACGCCTTTCTACAGTTAAAACACGATATCATAGACAACGATAACGACCAATATCAAATCATCCTCGCACTGGACCTCAAAGGCGCCTTCGACAATGTATCGCACGAGTCTATCCTTAAGGCCGCCGAGGAGACACAGTGCGGGGAAAGAACATACAATTACATTAGAAACTTCCTATCAGACAGAACAGCAACAATCGGCATAGGCAACACTCGATCCGACCCCTTTAAGGCACCAAACAGAGGCACGCCCCAGGGATCAATTATCTCGCCTCTTCTGTTCAACTTGACAATGATCAAAATTGCTAAGAAACTGGAAGAACGTGAAGAAATTGGAAAAGTCATATATGCCGACGACATTACTATCTGGACGAAAAGCGGAACATTGCAATCTAAATTAGATCTGCTTCAGGATGTTATCAACGACCTCCAAGATCCGATCATAAAAAATGGCTTGAAATGCGCCCCTGAAAAATCCGAACTCATCAGGCTAAGGTCGACGAGAAACAACATCCCTCCAGGCAGCATTATACTGGATGGACAGAACATCCCTTTCCGCCCCGCAATAAGAATACTAGGCATGGTCATTCAGGAAGACAATAAAGCCACAAATACTCTCAACAAGCTTGGCAAGACGGCTCAACAGCTGGCCAGAGTAGTAAGAAGGATTACAAGAGCTAGGAAGGGCATAAGAGAGGAGGACACCCTCCGCCTTGTTCAAGCCCTCATAATGAGCCGCATTGCATATAGCCTCCCCTTCCACCGGATGGACCACAAACAAGAGGAAAGGGCCGATGCCATAATAAGAACAGCTCACAAGACCGCTCTAGGCCTACCAATTTACACATCCAACGAAAAATTCCTGAAGCTTGGCGTACACAACACCTTCAGGGAAATCAAGACTACGCTATTAGATGCCCAGAAAGAACGCCTCCTCAAAACCAGAACGGGCAGAGAAATTCTCAGAAGATCTGGACAGGAGGTTCATGCAGCCTTCATTAATAGGATGGTTGATTTAACACCCGCTCAAAGACACTGTATCAAGACCTCTCCAATTCCCAAGAAAATGGACCCCACTCACAATAAGGGCAGAAGATTGGCAAGAACTCGCTACATCCGAAAAACATATCAGGACAATCCAAACGCAATCTACACCGATGCGGCCGTAAACAAGCAAGGCAATGCGTCAGCCGTAGCTACCAATGAACAAGGGAAGATGCTGGATTTCATCATTACCAAACAACTAAATATTCAAGAAGCAGAAACTGCTGCCGTCATACTAGCAATCAGATGGGCTGAATTCAAGAATAAGGACTCAATAATTATCACTGACTCGACCAGGGCCATAAGGAACTTCATCTGCGGCATCGTCCCAAGGAATGCTGAAAGACTTCTCCCAAAAATTCTAAAACAGAACCACACACTTGTCTGGACTCCCGCCCATCAGGGGCTAGAGGGTAACGAGGCGGCCGATTCTCTTGCGAGGACTACCATACACCGCAGAGACCCGGAACATTCGTACGCCCTCCCTGCTTACTGTCAAGGCACAGACAAATTAGCATCCTACAGGCTTCACCGAAGATCAATGCCTACGCCACACCCCAGCCTAACTGCTGAAGAAGCGAGAAATCTTAGAAAAATACAGACAAACACCTACTTACATAAGTCCAGACTATCACTTATGTTCCCAGAAAAGTATAATGAGGACTGTAAGCAGTGTCACCAGAAGGCCGATCTATTCCACACAGTCTGGAATTGCCCAATTACTTGGGACAAAAATACCCACCAAACCTCATTAGAGTCCTGGGAGGAAGCCCTGTCCAGCCCGGACCCTGCACAGCAGCTTGCGCTGCTTAGTAGGGCCAGGGATGGCCAAATAGCTTCTGGGGTCCTGGAATTTGGATCCCACCCTTGATCTCTCCCCCTTTTCCCTCACCCCTTTTCACCAAATAAAGTTTACTACTACTACTACTACTCTCTCTCTCTCTCTCTCTCTCTCTCTCAAACCGAGCAGGCGCGGAGGTGTTTCTTCTGCGCCTCGACGAAACACAACACACAGTCCTGCCCGTCTCCCCTCCCGCGAGAAGATAGGCCAAAGCCGGGGAGCTGCTTTCGTTGTACATCGTGGGGGCACCAGTCAAAAATATGTAAAAGTAAAGTGAGGTGCCTTCACTGCAGCAGACGCCATCCCTCTTCGGTGTGCAACCCCGACTGATAGCTGCCCTGATCGGAGCAGGAATAGCTAAATACCTGCATATTGCCTTGAACATGTGTACTACATGCCTCAACCCGGCTAACAGTAACATCGCCAGACTTCATTAAAGATCGTTCTGTCCCTCCCTCCCTCCCTCCCTCCCCCCCCTCCCCCCCTCCCTCCCTCCCCCCCCCCCCTCTCTCTCTCTCTCTCTCTCTCTCTCTCTCTCTCACACACACACACACACACACACACCAGCCTGTCATTCGAACGAAGTCCAAGATAACGAAACTCATTGTTTTTATGTAACTCAGTTTTCGAGAAACAGATAACACCCACTTAGGGAAATTTGCCAACATTTCGGCGACCGCCCGGCAGTTAAAAAAACCCAAGAAGATACCGAGCTCTCCTGCGTGCGTGCCTTGCGGCGACCGCCCAGCGTCCACGGGGCACGCTTGCCAAGCCAAGCCAAGGCCACTTAAACAATCTTGGAGATTAGCCAAGATTGGTAAAAAAAAAACCTAGCGTTCGCCGTAATCGTGGACACTTTCCCTGAATGAGAAAGACACGTCATAGATGTTGTCCGCTGATTATCCCTTCCAAAAAAAGGAAGGAAGCTCACACCTACAGCAACAATGATGGATTAAACGTCTTTGCGGAAACGAAGAAGCAAATCGGCTGCAATCGCGGACTTAAACCTTCGGGATGGTCATGAAGGTTGCGTACAGCTTCGCTATCTTTAAGTCTTACGCGTTAGTGTGAGCTCCCTTCATTGTTCTTTTGCAACTATACACCTATTTCACACCCTTTCAAAACCCTGAAGAAAACTGAGGGTGTTGAAGTCGGGTAACACCGTTTTTGCCACATAATAATGGTGTACAGCTGTAAATTAGGGCGTTGGATCGTAATAAAAAGGGCTTAATGAGTTTCCGACATTCTTATTCCACTTATACTACACCTTGTTTTGGCGTTAAGGGTGTAAAAAGGTTTAGTTTGCACGCTGACAGTGTTTACACCGCTTTCTTCAATACGTCCGCACGCGGGCGTCAGCATTTGGCTTTTCTTCAGGCTTGCTCCACATGTCAGAAGACCCGCAGGTCGTTCATTGACCAGCATGCGGAACCTTCTAGTCCAACGAGGTGCAGTTTTCGGGAAGAGGCAGCGTTGGTGCGCCGCGTTTATGCGGCGCAGCAGTCATCCACCGGAGTGGCTGCACCTCTTCGATGCGTGTATCAGCTTGCCTGAATTTGGAAATGGCACCGATTTTTGTCATACACCTCTTCGATGCGTGTATCAGCTTGCCTGAATTTGGAAATGGCGCCGATTTTTGTCATACTGGCGTGCTCACTGTTAGT
The DNA here is from genome assembly GCF_048455015.1 of Haemaphysalis longicornis. Taxonomy (NCBI): domain Eukaryota; kingdom Metazoa; phylum Arthropoda; class Arachnida; order Ixodida; family Ixodidae; genus Haemaphysalis; species Haemaphysalis longicornis. The sequence continues at coordinate 272,602,804 of NW_027526203.1, forward strand.
TTAACTAAATTTTTCATGTATTAAAGAATCACTGTGCTTGTCGCGCAGTCGTGGCCGAGTGGTTAAAGCGTTGGACTCGAAATCCAATGGAGTCCCTCACAGATTCGAATCCTGTCGGCTGCGGGTTTTAAAGACGATAGTCTTTCTTGGGCTACTTAAACCCAGAAATTTTGGTCTGTCTGTATGTCTGTCTGTCTGTCTGTCTGTCTGTGACTCGATTCAGCCACCCGGCCAAAGCAAAACAATGCCTGCGCAATAGTCTTATATAGTCACAGCTAAATCTACCCGTCTATGTGCGGTGTAATGTTCATACTTGTCAACATTGTTGAAGAAGAACAAGACATTACGCAAATATGAGACAACAAATCAATACAGAAGTGATATTTGCAGTGTTCCTTTATAAAAAAATCAAACATGCTTGACTTTTGCGAAGTTAAATACTTCATCAACTGCAGAAAAAGAATTCACTCCGCCGTCGCCTGCTGTCGCCCGCGCCACTATAGCTTCCGGCGCCATTTTAAGAAATCAACCGGCAACAGTTACGCAAGGTTCCACTAGATAGGTTCCAAGTTCTGCTTGCAACGCACGTGGAGTAGGGAAACGCGGTTCTATAAACGTTGAAGTAGGGCGCCTCGATTAACGCGCGTCTTCGCCGTACGGCAGCGTTTGCATCGAGACACCCGTTTTGGAGCAGTGGAACGCGGGAAATTTAAAATGATTTAAGCAAACCTTTGGCGTCTTTACCTTGGGAGGAGCGTGACGCAAGAGGAACAACATGAGAGGTGAGCGGGAAAGCGAAGGGAGGCATTTACTTCGCAAAAGCCGATAAAGACTATCGTCTTTTGACGGCATTTGCAACGAAAGGAGCAGATACGCGGCCAATTTTTTTGTTTTAACCGATATACACCTGATTGATCGATTACAAGGTTTAACGCGCCGACGCTACACAGGCGATGAGGTGCGCCGTAGTAGAGGACTCCGTATTAATGTTCACCTCCCGGTGATCTCTAACGTGCGGCGAAATCTCTAACATACGGCCGTTTTCGCTTTCCGCCTCCATCAGAAACGCGGCCGCTGCGGCCTGGAATCTAACCCGCGTCCTTGGGCTCAGCAGCAGAACGCCTCAGACACTGAGCCACCACGGCGGGTACGGATAAACAATGCAGTTCAGATTGGTTGGCCGGATGTGCCGACATTTTGTTTGTTTCGCGAATTCGAATACAATGCAGTCTTTCACAATATCTTGGTATGGAGTTCTGGTACGAGGAATGCTCCGTCCAGGGTGTCCTCAAAGCTATATGATTTTGTGGCTTCTCCATTCCTCGTTTGCAGTCGAGCAGGAACTACGACTTTTGGGGCGCACAGCTGAGACCGCATTCCTTGGCGTAAGAGTTCACCATGTCGGCAGCTGACTCGATCCGTGTAGATAAGAAAGAGTTCTTTTTGGGAAATTCAGGACGAAGAAAAGAGAAAAAAGATACGCGCGCATCATCGTTAGGCCTAATGTTACATTTGGTGTTTATTATGTCGTTAACAGGTATACCCTCAGATTGACATACTGAGTTTGGCGTTTACTGGCACATTGTTACGCCCAACGTTAAAGTTGCGTAAAGTTAAGGCTGAATATAGGATGAACAATATTCTCAGATATCCACTCAAGGGGATTGGCCAATGACGATGACAGCGGCCTTTAGAGGCTCATGACCGATCACCCAATGTCCATAGCCTGCTACGTAATATACACACCCGCATATGTTCTGATGCTTCTGCATTCGTCACACGTATACGCAGATTTAAGGACACCGTTGTTCCCATTTCCCCTGTTCTTCAACTTCCGGGTATTCATTGTAGTCAGATATGTCGTGCCAGAGAAAATAGCCTCTATTTAAAGGGCTTCGCTTCAGCAGAAATGATGAGGGTGGTTTCAGAACCGCTTGACTCGAACAGAGAAGGAAAAGCAGAGTAGGCATTACAATGTTGCACGAACTGGAGCATCTTCTCCCCTGAGACAATCGTAAAGCGCTGTTCTGTGCTTCATAATAATAATAATCAATCAATCAATCAATTAATCAACCTTTATTATAGTGCCCAGGAACAGCCGAAGCCTTGGTGCTGGCGCACTGAGAAAAAAAAAGAAAAAATGCCGCATTGAAATACATCAGCGGCTGACACATATAAAACCAGGAAAAAATGTGGGTGAATGAAATACCACAGAGAAAAAATTAAAAGTGGCATCCAAACTACATTATACGAAGTTATGGTACATTGCACAAACACAGCGTACAATGACCATAGCAATCGGCTGAAGCATCAATTACACAAAAACGTATGAAACAAAGTACAGGAAATGTTTGTAACTATTCACATAAACTGGTAAGTTATAGAAACATTTGTTTCTATAACATTTGGTTCGCCCGGGCCACTTAAACATATGTATGAAGAGTTGACTACACAAGTGTAGCATAGTACATACAACGATTACGCCCGCAGCACTAACATATATGAACATATGAACAACATATGAACAACATATGAACACTAACATATATGAACATATATGAACAACATATATGAACAAATGAGAACAGACTCTGTGAAAACAACATACACATGCGGAAAATAACTGAAGAACACGAGAACTGTCGAAATGAAGTTAGTGCGCCACGGTTAACAGCCCGGACAAAAACCCCCCAAGGGGACGGCAAAAAATATCAAGTAATTGTAATATCAAGTAATAATAATAATAATAATAATAATAATCAATCAATCAATCAATCAATCAATCATGTTTATTTACGTGCCCAGGAACAGCCAGAGGCCTGGGTGCTGGCGCACGGATAGTTACATGAAAGCAAAATACAACATATTGAAAGAAACAAACAAGCGACAACACACACACAAATTGAAGTAGCGAAAATTACAGAAATAAAGCACAGGCGGAGCCTGGGTACAGGTAAAAAAGAAAAAGAAGATGCCTTTGTGGCTCAGCTTATTGTAATGAATACACAACGAGCAGAGAACAAAGTTTAACAGTAAGACGACAAGAACAATGACAAAGTATAGAGACAAATGATAAGACAACCATGATAAGTAAACAGTTTCAAAAACAGGCAACTATATAGGTTAAACAGAACCACAGAGAAACATTTTTCAGCAATAAAAAAAGAAAAACGAACGACAGAGATATCATAGATGTTTAACATACTGTGTTCAACAAAGCAGTACGGTAAATTGTAAAGGAGCTTTGAAAGATGTCAAGGCGTTCAGAGAAGCGGTTGTAGCAATTCTGTATTCTGCGCACAGGAGAATGATTGGAGTTGCGCGCAGCGGTCAAGAAAGGGCGATGCGACCTGGTGGGCCTCTGTGGAACACTAAACTCTAAACAGTTAAGCAGGTCTGCGCAAGAAAGGTCACCATGAACAATTTTGTGAAGAAATGTAAGGTCTGCACGCATACGTCTGCAGGTCAACGAAGGAATGGAAGGAACTATGGGTAAGTCAGAATAATATTAATAATAATAATAATAATAATAATAATAATAATAATAATAATAATAATAATAATAATAATAATAATAATAATAATAATAATAATAATAATAATAATAATAATAATAATAATAATAGGATGATGCCGATGATGATAATCATGATGATAACAATAGTCGCCATCTTACTTTGGGTCCATCGCAAGACGAAGGCCTCTCACGTGACTTCCAACTTCTCTTATCCTGCGCTGTCCGAATCCACTTTTTCCCACGAAATTTATCTTATCTCCCCATCCGGTCTTCCCATAATTCTAGCCCCGCCTTACAGTAGCCACTCCGTTACCCTTTAGATCCGCCGGTTGTCGGTTCTGTGCATTACATACCCAGCGCAACTCCACTTCTTCCTATTAATTTGAGCTAGGATATCGTCCACTCCAGTTTTGTCCCTAATCCAAGACGCTCGCTTCTTATCTCGCTTCCCCTCGCCCTCGCCCTCTCGCTCTTGCTCGCTTCTTCTGCGCTCGCGTCAGGGTCCCTTTAATTGTCAAGCGGAGGGACGAAATCGCCCACAAGTTGCGGCTTTAGTCGAGCGATACTAAGCTGCTTGCATTAGCCTCCCCCAATTGCTTTAAGCGTAGAGGAGCATGGTCTCAAGATTGGATGCGGTCCTCAAACCTTAACAGGGTTTGCTATCGTGTATCATATTATTCTGTTGTGCGTATCGGGACATGGGCTTGATTATGTACAGCGTTGTATTTTTGTGGTGTAAGGTACTATACGCCTACCCCGCCCCTGCCCTTTCTTGCTCCTGTATTTATTTGACTTCTTCTTCCATCTTCTTTCTCCTTTCATTGCAAAGCTACTCCCCCATCTTTTTTTCGTGCTTCTTTTCTCTACTGTTTTTTTTTTTGCCTCACGATATTTATCTCTTATCGCGGCAGCAAACCCTAACATCTTCAGTGCTCATAAAAGCTTTTTCTCTCTCTCATTGATCTTGCCTCTCTCTAGATTAACAGGCCTTCTTTTTGCGCTTCAAGGACGTGCTCTATTTATGTTTCCGGGTGCAGGCTTGCGTGGAAGTGATACTTTTTTAGATTCATTCCTTTTTGCACCTTTGAAATGTGAGCTCCTACCACGTGTTTTCTGGTTAAAAACAATTTAATTGCGAGTCTTCTCTTGTGTGCTTGTCCTCTCCTTGTTCTTGTATGCAGTCTGGTATCGCGCTGCTTTCGCAGGAACATCGGATCGCAAATTTCTCAGATGCCCATCCTGAACTCTACAACACTGACATACTATTTTGGAAAGTCCTTACCAATGTTGCTTGAGCGGAATTTCTTGCCTGCGGCGCGTGATTCCTAGAAGCCGTACTAAACAAACTTGCTTAGATCAACTAGTATATCTAGCGGGTGTAGGTTTTTTCGGCAAAGGCAGGATGAGTGGTTATCTTGGCTATTTCTCTTTACTTTTTCATATTTGAAGCGCTGAAGATAGTAGTCCTTAATCTTCCCCACATCCCTGAGCTAGAAAGAACACTGCAGCCGCACATGAAGGAGATCAATGTTTGTAAACAGCACATATATTTTTCTCATTTCATGATATACTAGCATAATATCTGTTGGAATGTTTTTATAACATCCCGATCCTGTTTTCATGTGGGGCAGTAGAACTCATTTCACTCGTTAAAATTGACTCCCCTTTCGATTAGGGTCACATGACGTAGCGGTTTCTGTATGTCCTTGTAAGCACATATCAAGTGCCTCATGTTTATAAGAACCTTCAAGCCGGCTTCACTGACGCTTGAATATCTATCCTGACTGTCGAAGACAAGCTAGGGCTAAGCTTTGATGTTTATTGCACTGCCTGAGCTGAACGAACAACTTTCGCAAAGGCGGGTGAACACCGACATACACACCGCTGGAGCCCACGGAAGTTTACGAAACTTCCTTAAGCCGCGGTAGCTTACGGTAGTTTGTTGTGATGGGTATGGCAATGCTTCTGGCATTCACAAAGGGTTGGCCGGCGAAAATAGGAACTCGGGGCTCGGTTAGAGCAGGCACAAACGCCAGCTACGTCGCACGGAGGGTGTTGGCTACCAAATGAATGGCTGAATCCAAGCCCTTACTAAGCGCCGCGAAAAAAAAGCTGTAATGCGATTTTAAGACGCGCGGTGTCTTTCCATAGGGAGCTATTGTGAGGTGTAGAACATCTTAAGCGGTATTGTGAAGGAATTTCGCGTTAATGGCTCCTGGGAAGGGAGGGAGAGGGGGGGGGGGGGGAGGCGGTATTGGCTTTGTGGCTTTTTAAAACTTCATCTCGTTTTAAATGTCAGCGCCGGTTGATACGTGTGGACATCTATTTCTGTGCCGGATTGTTAGTAGAGAAGCACCAAAGTGTACTGCGTCCCCACATAGTGTGTGCGTGGTTTTATCACGTGGAAACAAAGGTTAGCGTGTTCTTATCATGACCGGCTTTATAGATAACGACCTGTCCATGCTCGCCGGTTCCGCGTGCCGAATTCGTTACTGCTTGTTTGGTTCTTTTTAGTTCTTCCGACGCCACTGCACCGGTTGATGCTGCATTTAATCCCCATTTCTCCGCTGTATGCGCGTTTGCTCGGCCTGCCATCGTTGCTATTTTTTCGCCTTTCTTTTGGTCCTTCTGGCTCAGTCTTTGCCGCTTCACACTGGGGGTAGTGCACACCTTCTTTGGGATCGGCAGTGCGCTCAAATAAAACAAATTTAACGCGAAATTGTTACTTGGCTAGGCTGGCGAAATCGCGCACCCGGCCGGCGTCCACCGAACGCGCACTCACCCGGATATCGTCCACAAAAAAAAAACTGTCTACAGCTGCTTACCCTTTGCTAACGTGTTTCACGGTATTCCACGCGTTTGATAGGGTGCGTACATCCGAAAGATTAAAACAAAAATAAATATTCAGCGCGTTTCCTTCTATAGCATGCAACAGAAAAAAATGAACAGGAAGAAGCAGTTGGCGCGTCAATAATTCTCATTGGCTTACCACGCGCAGCACGAGTAAAACAAGAACAACAACAACAAAAAATTAGCGCGTGTCGGAAATTTCCCGCGCAGTCTTGGCATTCAGCGTCCGAGGCAGTGTAGCAGCAGCATAAATAGTAATTCTTGAAAAAGTAGCTGGAGTGAGTGTGATGCCGAGGTTGTAGGTTATAGCAAGGTCGAGAACTGGGCTAGTTGGTAAACATTCATCATGATGGAACAGCGCAAGCTTATTGGGACGAGAAAAGGACACAACACGAGCGCACGTGTTGTGTCCTTCTCTCGTCGCATTAAGTTTGCGCTGTTCCATCATACTTATTGTGGTCGACTTAGGCTAGGCTCGTTGAAAAAACTAGCCATAAGAAACGCGTTCGCGAAACAATGGGCTGAGAGATCCTGCAATATTTTTGCTTCGTATTTTCAGGGAACATATCGTGCGCTATGGTATTTGCTTCGTACAGCTGAGCAAGCCCTGCAGGCGCACAGTAAAGGCAATTTGTTTTCACCAGGTTCCGATCGCTTAGGTACGGGGGAAGTGGTTCAAAAAGATATCCCGAAGGTAACTGGTTCTCACCGAAAGCATTCACCTAAGACGGCTGCCATACTCAACTTTGCAATTTATTAGACTTGTAAGCCACCCCGACGGAGCTTTTACAAACGTAGCGCTCCAGTTATGGTCAAAACGCCGCAGCGCCGCGATTAGTGCTCCCTTCGTTAAAAAAAATGTTGTTTTCCCGCAAGAATGATGGCGCTTACACGCACAGAATGGCGCTGTTTGGGTGTTTATACAAATTCCAGCTTCCCCTGTGAACTTTTGCCCGTGCATATACGAGGTTCGCGTCGAAAGAAAGCTCCTCGACGTAAAGCGAAGTCGTCAAAGTTTCCGAATGTTTCAGTGAGAAAAAAAAATGCTTGAAAATAAAAAAAACGCTGGCCGAGCAGGCGCATGTGGTAGCAGTGTGGTTTACTTGTACGTTGGCGTTTGCATAGCTAAGAAACAGAGCTAGACTTAACCGTGAATTCTCGTTGCTGGCCGGTATTGTAGATAGGGATCGCTACAATCGGCATTTCTTGGTGAAGAGCTCTGGCGAGTTTGGGGATTAAACGTAGCCCCACCTGACGGAGCGCGCCTTGCCTACACGGCACTTTTGTTGGCACGCTGGCTCGCATTGTCGCCGGCTGCGATGTGCAGGTAGCTATCTATAAAGCCGGTCATGGTTCTTACTAGCGATTCTTCTTGGATTTCTTAAATGAAAGCTTATCTTTTTTCCCCTGTAAGATATACTCCATCAACATAGATCGAAGTTACTTGTGGTATTTGGTTCGTGACACAGATAAGTATGTGTACTGGATTCAACCGGTTCACATTTCGTAGTGCATGCAAACAATCGCTGTATATACATATGTGCAAAGATTAGATGAAGCTGCCACGATCATCAGCGAAGTAACTGAAACCGGTGCAATAGATTGGAGCGACGATATTTTGGCGTTAAAAGCAAGATTCCTTGCGATGAAGAAGACACGGGGAGCAACGCGGATAGACGGTATACGGATGGTCAACCTCTGATTTTTTTCTCCTCTGAAACAAACACTCTTGGGACTAATTTTTTATACACATCATATTGAGTTGTTCTATGTAGTGAAGCATTTCTTGGAAGCGCAGTACGCAAACTTTAGATGATGCTTGTGCAAGGCTACTGACATAACAAGTGTGCCAAACCAAGTATGTGATTTCGTGCGCCAAATCAGCAGTGCGTGACACCCCGCATTGTTCACGAAAACGTTACAGGATGTAATCAGGGGGTCTCCCGGAGGCTATAATTTGCCATTAGCGAGGAATATCTTGGTCACGAATTGTACGCTCCTCTCGGAAATTATAGACCACTGACGTGAGACGGCATTGCATGCAGCTTAAAGCGGAACAGAACAGCGAAGCGAAAGCCTGAAGGCTCACATTTGATCCAATCACCGCTTCCTACGGGTTCTGAGCGGTTTTTTTTTTTTTTTTTTTGTAGTGCGGCCATCCCGCTTGCGATGCGGTGTGCCATGGCGGCTTTGTCTTCTTTGCCTGATCTTCATTTCTTGTTTACTATATATTTACTGGTATCCGCTTTCGTTAAATGCAATAAATGAGGTGCTCACCACCGGCGCTGCGGCAAAACAGCCTAATGCAGAAGAGCCCGAATTGAGAGGGCGCTGATAAACGGCACACGTGAAAACGGCACGACGACCAAATAACACACCAAGACGACTGGCACAACCTCCGTGGTCAAAATGGCAAGGTGAAAAAACGGGACAACAGCAGGGCGTCGAAGAGCGCGCTTTTACGGGGCATCCTAATTAAGTGGCGATTCACTTGATGTCAACGCACGCATGAGCTTTCTTGGCGTGAACAACGTGCCTTTTTTTCTTGTCTTTCTTCTCCCGTTTTCTTCTCATTTTTAGAAGGCTCCTAATCTGTCCTTTTCAAAAAACATCGAGTTTGTCCGCTGTATGCCCGCTTGGCATGCATTTGTCAATATATTTGGAAAAAGTGAAAGCCCCGACCCCTTGACTGTGTGTATCTCTCTCTCTCTCTCTCTCTCTCTCTCTCTCTCTCTCTCTCTCTCTCTCTCTCTCTCTCTCTCTCTCTCTCTCTCTCTCTCTCTCTCTCTCTCTCTCTCTCTCTCTCTCTCTCTGCATCGACTATGGTTTGCATGTCGGCATAGTGGAGCTAGGCATTTATGTGGGAGATCAATGCACTGGCGCTTCGAAAAATAAAACAAATCAAAACTCCCCTTTATAACAAAAGATGGTTTAAACGCGAAGCTTTCGTAGCGCTGCACCGGATGTCCGTCGACAACGCCTCCAGGTTTTCAGCGGTCATCTGCTTCCTCGTCTTACCCACCCTAATTCTCTCTTCGGGTGGACACGTGGCTACGTACTTCACGTATCGACTTTTCTCCGACACGGAATGCTTGAGTAGGAACCAGGCCGCCTCCTGGGAGGACATCTCGACCGCATTGAGAATGTTCGCGCCGAGGACCCGCAGCACCTGCATGTAGTTCATGACCGGGTTCTTGGCGACCATCGCTGTGACCGCCTTGTGCACGTTGGACGTAATCGCACACGTACGTCGCGCAGGCGTAGTATTCGAGAATCACCTACAAGTCCATGTTGGAATCCAGGACAGACGAGATGCGCGGATTGAACGGGTTCACATCCTTGTCCTTCGCATTTCAACTATCTCTAACTTCACCCACGATCATCATCATCGGCAGAGAAAGTAAACTTTCCTAGGTTCGATTCCGACCTCGGGAACCGTTTCCTTTTCCCTTGAGCCCCTTGATGTGCCTTTGATGTGCTTGATGTGACGGGACTTTGGACTTTGAAAACATTGGCTTTCGACCAGAGAAAGCTTACCGTTTCAACCATCTTTCACTGCACCCACGATCACTATCATCGTCAGAGTAAGTTGGCTTTCCTGCAGTGCGTTTTGGGGCAACACCGCCATCAGTGAAGCATAAAAAGTTTAGCATTAATAATAAAGCCGCAACGGATGCCTCGGGTTAACGCTATAAGCCGCCGTACTACAAAAACAGGCATCATTGGAAACTCTTCCCACATATATCGCTTTAACGTT